>NW_028261385.1:222911-467911 GCF_051295495.1 Thamnophis sirtalis | reverse complement strand
CTGCAAGAAAGCACCAAGCTCAGAGAGAACCCAGGACCCCACAGTCTCCTCCTCCTCCTCCTCCTCTCCACTCCTTCTAACACTGACGATGTTACCTAGTTGGGTCATGAAATGTCTGCAAGAAAACTACCAAGCTCAGGGAGCACCCAGGGCCTCTTTCTTCCAGGCCTCCTGGGCTCCTACAACATGCTTAACCAGGTTAGGAAGAGGCCTAGCTTCATTGGCATAATTGCTAAAACGTGGTTAGTTTCAATCTTGGGTGATGAATCTATACTTCCGTCTGTGGGTAAGAGGGGAGGGAGCGGGGTTTCTCGGCCAGAGTTAGCCCATTTAAATTGTTTTATCAGTTAACATTCTGTGCAAGTCCAGAAAAATATGATTGTTGTTGTTTTTAATTAACTGTTATTACTGCGGCTCAACTTCAAAAGTCTTTTGAGGTAATTTAGTAGACAAGCTAAACGTGTTATCCGAATATAATAACATGGGCTTCTTGGTAAGGAAGCTCCATCTTGTTTCGTTGATTTTTATTTTATTTGATTGATTCTTCTGTCAAAAATCCTTTGTTTGGGGGGGGGGGTACCATTGGATAGCACTGATTCAGGGGGGGGAGGCTCCACAAGAATGCCCACTTTTGAATTGTTGAATGGTTTGAATGATTTTGAATTTATTCATTGAATCTCATGGATAGGATAGGATAGGATAGGATTTGAAATAATAGAATAGAATTAGAAATAATAGAATTAGAAATAATAGAAATAGAAATAATAGAATAGAAATAGGAATGGAATGGAGTGGAGTAGAACAGAACAGAACAGAACAGAACAGAACAGGAATAACAGAGTTGGAAGGGACCTCGGAGGTCTTCTAGTCCAACCCCCTGCTCAGACTCAGGATTGGCCAGACATATTCGAAAGATAGAGCAATGATCCCAAAAATCACTTCGCCCTTTGCTGTGACTAGTTGTAACTTCTGGAAGTCTGTTACTTAGGATAAATATTTATTGGATAACAATGGCTAAATTAAGATTCCTGCCTCTCATTGTTAAAACCTAGAATAAATCCAGTTAAGCAATACAAAGCCTTGTAGTATTATAAGCAGGAAGGGATAAAATTATAGCTTCATTTAAGATGCTTAAAGACAGATTTTTAAAACCACACAGCTAAAAATTAGCCTTTTATTTAAAGGCCAATTTTTTAGCCGCATGGTTTTAAAAATCTGGAGGAGTTAACCCCATCATGATAAGAATAAACTTGTCAGTTGCTATTATAGATGTTTATATATTTGTTAAGGCTACTTAACAAGATGTAACTTTAATGAGGATTAAATTTCCTTTTTTTCTGAAGTAATTTAAACTTCTGGAGTTGAGTAAATTTAAAGAGGGTAATGTAAGATAGGGATGGGAATAGGTGTCTTAATCAAAATTTAGATTAAGGCTGGTGCAGAGGAAATTACATTCAAATCAGTTCAGGGAGAAAGATTTGCTCAAAAGTATCTCCCTTTTTTCATTTATCATCTATCTATATACAGTAGTTATTGACTTACAAGCACAATTAAACTCCAAATTTCTTGGCCAAGCAAGACAGTCGTTAATTTTGCCTCATTTCAAGACCTTTCTTGCCACAGTTGTTAAGTGAATCACTGCGGTTGTTAAGTTGGTAACACGGTTGTTAAGTAAATCTCGTTTCCCCCATTAACTTTGTGTGTCAGAAGGTCACAAAAGTGGATCACATGACCCCGGGACGTTGCAACTGACACAGGTACATGCCAGTTGCCAAGAGTTCAAGTTTTGATCACTTGACCATGGGGATGCTACAACAGTCATAAGTATAAGAAATGATTGTAAGTATGAGTCACTTTTTTCAGCGCTGCTGTAACTTCAAACTGTCCCCTAAATGAATTGTTATAAATTGAGGACTACCTATACTATTAAGCTCTCATTATGACCTTTAACTGGGCCTAACAGTGACTGTGGACAAACATTTTTCAACCAAGGTGCCTCAAATGGGCTAACTCAATACAATACAATAGCAGAGTTGGAAGGGACCTTGGAGGTCTTCTAGTCCAACCCCCTGCCTAGGAAGGAAACCCTATACCGTTCCAGACAAATGGCTATCCAACATCTTCTTAAAGACTTGCAGTGTTGTGGCTTTCACAACTTCTGGAGGCAACTTCTGTTCCACTGATTAATTGTTTTAACTGTCAGGAAATTTCTCCTCAGTTCTAAGTTGCTTCTCTCCTTGATTAGTTTCCATCCGTTGCTTTTTTTCTTGCCTTCAGGTGCCTTGGAGAATAGTTTGACTCCCTCTTCTTTGGGGCAGCCCCTGAGATATTGGAAGACTGCTATCATGTCTCCCCTGGTCCTTCTTTTCATTAAACTAGACATCCCCAGTTCCTGCAACCGTTCTTAATAGCACTTAGACTTATATACCGCTTCATAGGGCTTTCAGCCCTCTCTGAGCGGTTTACAGAGTCAGCATATCGCCCCCACAGTCTGGGTCCTCATTTCACCCACCTCGGAAGGATGGAAGGCTGAGTCAACCTTGAACCGGTGAGATTTGAACCGCCGAACTGCAGATAGCAGTCAGCTGAAGTGGCCTGCAGTACTGTACCCTAACCACTGCGCCACCTCGGCTCATTCTTCATATGTTTTAGTCTCCAGTCCCCTAATCCTCTTTGTTGCTCTTCTCTGCGCTCTTTCTAGAATCTCCACATCTTTTTTTTACATCGTAGCGACCAAAATTGAATGCCGGATTCCAAGTGTGGCCTTCCCAAGGCCTTATAAAGTGGCATTAACCCATCACGTGATCTTGATTCTCTCCCTCTGTTGATGCAGCCTAGAACTGTGTTGGCTCTTTTGGCAGCTGCTGCCCACGGCTGGCTCCTATTTAAATGGTTGCCCACTAGGACTCCAAGACCCCTCTCCCAGTTACTACTATTGAGCAAGGTACCACTTATACTGTACCTGTGCATTTCATTTTTCTTGCCTAAATGTAGAACCTGACTCTTTCCACCACTGAATTTCATTTTATTAGATAGTATCCAATGTTCAAGTTTGTCCAGATCCTTCTGTATCTTTAGCCTGTCTTTTGGAGTGTTGGCTATTCCTGCCAGCCTGATGAGTTCCCCATTTATTCCCTCATCCAAATCATTGATGAAGATGTTGAAGAGTCCTGGGCCTAAAACAGAGCCTTGGGGAACTCCACTGCATGCTTCCCTCCATGTAGATGCAGTTCCATTGAGGACTACACGTTGAGTGCGGTTGGTCAGCCAGTTCCGAATCCATCTGGTGGTGATGCTGTCCAACCCACATTCTTCTACTTTATCTAGTAGTAGGTTATGGTCTACTTTATCAAATGCCTTGCTGAAGTCCAAGTAAACTATATCGACGGCATTCCTCTGGTCTACTAATTTTGTCCCTTTGTCAAAGAATGCAATAAGATTAGTCTGGCATGATCTGTTTTTGACAAACCCATGTTGGCTTTTGGTTATTTAACAGAATAAAAGAATTTGATAATTTAACAGAATAAATCCCAAAATTTAGGATCTAGGGCTCCTAAAATAATTCACCTTACATGGATTTGATTCCCTCAGAAATGGTTTTATTTCTTCAGTATCCCCATAATCTCCCCTAATAAATCTCTAGGCTTTGGAATGTCTGCAAAAGTTAGTGAACTCCGATATTTTTATCCCTTTGGTTTTATAACGCTTTTTTGGTTCTGTCATTCTTTTATTTGATCTCTAGGGATTGAAATCCAGTTTTAAAAAATTAATGATACCTTCTTAATTCTTGGCCCAGCTCCACTCCTCAGTGATGTTTTATTCCAATTTTATCCTTAATTTTATTGGGGAGTTCCATAGATGGTTTATGGCAACACTGCAAAGTTTGGGAAGCCCGGTTTTAATAGAATATTAGTTTTCTGTTTACGCATCTAATAATGGAAAATTCCAAAATCGTTAGTTATTGTGATGCATAACTGAGCCTCGCAAAAGTAATAATGGAAAATTAAATAGGACATTTTTAAACATGAAAATTACTTTTCTAAATTAATAAAATACCAGGTTAGAGTAGCCTTGGATCTGAATCTTGCAGAGTCTGAAGATGCTTTAATGGGTAGAAAATCTTGCTCGCTTTATAAAAATGCTCACAGATATAAACATTTCTGCCTCTTGGAAACAAACATCTATTTATCAAAAAGACAAGGAAAGGGCCTGAATAAATAATCAGAGTTGTATTGCATTGTTGAACTCAAAATAAGAAATATATTCATAGCTTTGCTAAATATGCTTTAACACTTTATAAATAAATAAGTGTGTGCATGTAATCTCCAAGCTTAAAAAAATATGCATCACATTCAATTAGAAGAGAACTTAATATGCTAGACACGGAAAAATCCTGATCTCCTTCGATAGAATAAAATGCACATTTCTTAAAGGTTTGTCACTAGAAATGGCCTTGGGACTTCAATCCGTGAAATTCCCTGGCAGAAGCACTGATCAGCCACGACAGAGGGGCACTGAGAGTTTGGGGAATAAAGAGGGCCAATTCCACTCTTAGAGGCATTCACCCTAAATATTAGAAGTTACCCCAAAATCAGGACTAAATCTCATGTAAAACGGTAGAATCTTGATTTGATGGGGCGAGGTGGAGGAGGCGTGTTGTTGTGACATGAATTGTTGATGTTGGAACTCTGGAAAAAATGCAGAGAAGAGCAACAAAGAGGATTGGGGGACTGGAGGCTAAAACAGATGAAGAACGGTTGCAGGAACTGGGGATGTCTAGTTGAATGAAAAGAAGGACCAGGGGAGACATGATAGCAGTCTTCCAATATCTCAGGGGTTGCCACAAAGAAGAGGGAGTCAAGCTATTCTCCAAGGCACCTGAGGGCAGGACAAGAATCAATGGGTGGAAACTAAACAAGGAGAGAAGCAACTTAGAACTGAGGAGGAATTTCCTGACAGTGAGAACAATTAATCAGTGGAACAGAAGTTGCCTCCAGAAGTTGTGAATGCCCCAACACTGGAAGTCTTTAAGAAGAGGTTGGATAGCCATTTGGTGTAGGGTTTTCTGCCTAGGCAGGGGGTTGGACTAGAAGACCTCCAAGGTCCCTTCCAATTCTGCTATTATATTGTATTGTATTGTGTTGATTAGGGGGCTGGAGGCTAAAACATATGATGAACGGTTTCAGGAACTGGGTATGTCTAGTTTAAGGAAAAGAAGGACCAGGGGAGACATGATAGCAGTCTTCCAATATCTCAGGGGTTGCCACAAAGAAGAGGGAGTCAAACTATTCTCCAAGGCACCTGAGGGCAGAACAAGAAGCAATGGGTGGAAACTAATCAAGGAGAGAAGCAACCTAGAATTAAGGAGAAATTTCCTGACAGTGAGGACAATGAAACTGTGGAACAGAAGTTGCCTCTAGAAGTTGTGAATCTGTGGTGGGATTCAGCCAGTTCCCACCACTTCGGGAGAACTGTTGGTTCTGAGCAGTTTGGTGAATGGGTTGTTGGAAGAAATCATTAGAGCAGAGAACTGGTTGTTAAATTATTTGAACCCCACCACTGTTGTGAATGCTGCAACACTGGAAGTTTTTAAGAAGATGTTGGATATCCATTTGTCTGAAATGGTCTAGGGCAGTGGTTCTCAACATGTGAGTCGGGACCCTTTGGGGGGGTCGAACGACGCTTTCACAGGGGTCGCCTAAGAGCATTGGGGAAAACATGTTTTCGAAAAAATACAGAGAACATAAAATAATGTTATGGTTGGGGGGTCACCACATCCTGAGGAACTGTATTAAAGGGTTGCGGCATTAAGAAGGTTGAGACCCACTGGTCTAGGGTTTCCTTCCTGAGCAGGGGGTTGGACTAGAAGACCCCCAAGGTCTCCCCCCCAACTCTGTTCTTCTGTATTCTGACCCCTTGATCCTTGGGTTTGCAGATGCTGGCAGGAGGACCTTTCTGGTAGGGTCACAGATGGACCTTCTGCAGATATTTCCTCCAAAGCCTTCTGTATCTTCACTGCTGTTTGTTGACCAAGGGGGGAATTTTCCCACCTGAAGGGTCTTTCATGAAATGGGGATGTGCCTCCAAGGGTTGGTCAGAAAAAGCCAAGATGGCAGTCATACCAATGCTGGTGAAGATGGGTTTTATATAGCTCGGTGGTCTGTTCTGTAAGGGAAAATTGGAGCTGTGAGTTTCCAGCAGCTCGTTTGGGGGGGGGGGGTGCAAATTCCACCTTGTTTCAGGGAATCAGATAAGCCACGAATCTTAATTAAACCCAACTGAGAGTCTGACGAGAAGTTAGTAAGGTGAGGCTGGAAGCTTCAGAAGGAAGGAATCACTGGACCCTCCAGGCTGGGGCTGGAGATGGCTCCCCCCCTCCCCTTTCTCCAGGCGTGGGCCTCGGGGCACTGGGAGGGGTCGCGGGGTGGCAGGTCCATGAGATCAAAGGCTTTGGGGTGAAGCTGAAGGGCGGGGAGGGGAAATCTTTGGAGCTTGGAAGAAGAGCCCAATGGGGGTTGGCAGGGAGGGTCTGGGAAGACCCTTAAGAAGCAACCCCCCATGGAAGGTATGGAACCCAGAAAATACGCCATTAAGTAGAGAAGGTGGGGAATAGGGAAGAAAATAATAATATATAAATATATATTCAAAAGTAAGATACAAAGGGGGAGGGGAATCATAATCAGGATAGGTTTGAGAAAGAAAGGGAACAAGAAATGGTATTCCACTATTTTGGGGTCTGCAGAAATACCACCCCAAGAAAATAAAAATTAAGGGCTGAAAGAGTCACCTACAATAATAGAAAAAGAAAGGAAGATGGAGGAGAGGAGAGAAAGATGGAAGGGAGAAGGATAGAGGGTAGGAAGTGGAAGAGGAGGAGAGGAATAGGGGAGTGGAAAGAAGGAAGAAGGAAGGGAAAGGAAAGAGGAAGGAAGGAAGTAGAGGAGGGAGGGAGGGAGAAAAGAAAGGGAAAAGAAGGTGGGGTCAAAACAGGCGACGGATGGTAAACAAAGCAACCCAAATAGGTTATAAGGAGACACACATGCATGTGAGAGGAGGGGGGGTGTCGCTCATGCATGCATGGGGGAGCATTGGGGGGGGGTGTTCCCCCCACGCCCCATTTTTGGACCCAGGGGGCTTCAGGGAGGTCTGCTAGGCCCAAAATGGGGCATGGAGGGGTCGTGTGTGCATGTGCGGGGGGAGGTGGGAGCATGGGGGGGTCGCACATGCATTGCATTGTGGGTGTGGGCACGCATGCGCATGGTCGCACACGCACGCAGGCTTTTGGCACATGAGGACACAAAGGTTAGCCATGACTGGTCGAGGGTCTCCTGCTTGAGCAGGGGATGGACTAGAAGCCCTCCCAAGGTCCCTTCCAACTCTGTTGTGCTGTTACTCTCTTAAGCTACTACTTCCTTTCTCCATCCTGGTTTGCAATTCTCAGCTAGGGAAGAAGAAGAAGGAGAAAGGGAGGAGGAGGAGGAGGAGAAGGAGGAGGAGGAGGAGGAGGGGGAGAACTGGCCAGCCCCTTTCCCCAGGGCCATTCTCATTCTAATGGGCTTCCTGGCCTCTGGGGGGAGATCTGAGGCCTCTCCAAGAAGCCCACCCCCCAAGGCGGTTGACTTGAAAAGCATCCGCTGCCAACAAAGCTTTGGGAGATGGATGCTTCAGAGTTCGTGCCCTTCCTGGCTGAATGGGCGTCCTAATCCCAGGGCTAATGTCCTCCACATGCTCTGGTGGGCTTCGGTGGCCACACACTTTCTTTGGACAATCCCCTCCTCTGCTGGGCAGGAGGACAGCTTGGTTGGGCTACTTCAAGGGGTCTGCAAACTCTGCCGCTTTAAGACGTGCGGACGTCCCCTCCCAGAATTCCCCAGCCAGCTGGGAGTTGAAGTGGCCAAGTTTGCAGACCCCTTGAGTCTGTTTTGAGTTTTTATTATTATTTTGTGTTCAAAGTTGGCAACTCTTTAAGATGTGTAGATTTCAACTCCCAGACTTCTGGCTGGGGAAATCCGGGAGTTGAAGACCAGACATCTTCAAGTTGCCAACTTTGGGAACCCCTGGGCCAGGTGACTAGCTTTCGATGTTCTAAGCTGTCTTTGTAAAGCCTTGCTCCCCCACCTCACCTGGGCTCCCTCTCCTAGTCAAGTCGCGTTTGGAGGGTCTTGGGAACTCTCTGAGCTGGGTGGTTTTCCTGCAGACGTTTCCCTACCCAACTAGGCAGCAGCATCAGTACTAGAAGGGAGAGGGGTTTGTAGGGAAGAGGAGGAGGAGGAGGAGGAGGAGGAGGAGGAGGAGGAGGAGGAGGAGGAGGAGGAGGAGGAGGAGGAGAAGGGCAGGAGGTGCTCTTGGAGCTTGGTGGTTTTCTTTCAGGCCTTTCATGACCCAACTAGATAACATCATCAGTGCTAGGAGAAAGGAGGAGGACTGTGGGATCTTTGGTGCTCTCTAAGGTTGGTGGTTTTCTTGCAGACGTTTCGTGACCCAATTAAGCAACATCCTCAGTGCTAGAAGGGAGTGTAGGGAGGATGAGGAGGAGGAGGATTAGGGCTGTAGGGTCCTTGGTGCTCTCTGAGCTTGGTGGTTTTCGTTCAGACCTTTCATGACCCAACAAGGTAACATCATCAGTGCTCTGTGTAAACATGGAACACTTTGATGCTTTCCGGAACACGGTCAATAAACAAAATTTCAATAAAGCCTGTTTTATTTTATTTTTTCCTCTTTAACGTCCGCATCTTCTAAAACTCTGCATCCCCCTCGGCTCTGCAAACGGAGCCCCTAAAACAGAGAAAGGCCCCACCTGGAGTCTAAAATGCTGGCCGAAGGTTTTCCGACCAGACAGAAGGAGGCGGCTTCCCAATCCTGAGCCAGGAATATTTGGGGACGGAGTCGCTCTTCGGCCAGGTTGAAATTCCCCTGGCTCTGAAGGGCTTTGGGACTTGAGAAGTTGGAATGTCATTTCCACGTCAATCCAGGAATGCCAGGAAGAGCCGCTTCCTTTGGCACAATTCACATTGTTTTCAGTTGGACTTTGTGCTTGAGATGGGAATATATATATATATATATATATATATATATATATATATATGTGTGTGTGTGTGTGTGTGTTTTATTGTGTTTATATATATATAAATATAAATATATATATATATATGTGTTTATATATATATATATGAAAGTTTGATTTTGGGTTTTCCTGATTAGGTAGATTGGTTGTTATGGAAATGGCTACTATAGATTGTTGTGTAGAGATAGTGCTCGAGTTACGACCACAATTGAGCCTAACATTTCGGTTGCTGACCATTCCGTTGTTAAGTGAATCATTGCAGTTGTTAGTCACGTGGCTATTAAGTGAATCTAGCTTCCCCATGGACTTTGCTTGTCAGAAGATTGCAAAAGGAATCACGTGACCCCCCCCCCAGGACATGGCAACCATCATAAATACGAGTCACTTGCCAGACATCTGAATTTTGATTGTGACATGGAGATGATGCAATGGTCATAAGTGTGAAAAACAGTCACAAATCACTTTTTTCAGGGTCGTCGTAACTTTGAACGGTTACTAAATGAACTGTATTATACAACTGATTGTACGTTGATCCACTTATTCTACTGCACTAAAAAGAGCCAGAAATCAATGCTTTTCTCTTTTTTTCCCTTTTCCCCCTTCACTTTTACACTCTTCCCTTCCTCCTCGCGTATTTTCCTGTGATTCTCATTTCTCTCTCTCTCTCTCTCTCTCTCTCTCTCTCTCTCTCTCTCTCTCTTTCTTTCTTTCTTTCTTTCTTGCATTTAATGATTTGATAAAGTCAAGTAAAAACATTTTAAAGTTAAAAAAGATTTTATGGCCGGGAGTTGCTTGCTTTTGAACGACCGTGGAAGCATTTAGGAAGTCCTTTACACACAGACACACAGACAGCCGCACAGAGGCTGGAAGTTTAGCATTGTCTTCCTTCCTTCCTTTCTTCTTCTGAAGGGCCGCTTAACCTTCATGAGATCTTTGGTGGCTGAATCTCATTAGCTCCTCTTGACTCCGGCTTCATTCGGGTTTGATGGACAGATGCATTCACTGCCCTCCGCCCTTCCCCTGGCCGGGGTCTCAGCCCCTGCCCCAATCCAGCCCCCCCCCCTCTCCCCTTTGACTCCCTCCCTGCCCCATCTCTTCCTGGAGAAAAGCCATCAGTCAGGCTGCCTTGCCAATTGTTGGGTGATTTTTAGTGATGTGGAAACTTCCCACCCAGGAGTCAAGAGCAGGGAGGTGGGGGTGGGGGTGCTTTCAAAACTGCCCATCATGGATGAATTCAATTGCATTGGAGACTGGGGGAGGGGAGGGCTTTTCAAAGCTGGGCCGGGGACCCCACAGTGGGAAATCCCCCTGTGCTTGGGAGGGGAGGGGAATCTCAGGATTCCCAACGGAATAACAGATCACCAGAGTTGGAAGGGACCCCGGAGGTCTTCCAGTCCAATCCTGTGCTCAAGCAGGAGACTCTATGCACGGAGTCCTCAACTTACAACAGCTCATTTGTGGTTGTAAGTCGAGGACTACCCGTACCATTCTGAACATAGGACTGTACAGCCTCTTCTTGAAATCATCCAGCGATGGAGCACTCACAGCGTCTGGTGGCAAGCTGTTCCACTGGTTAATGAAGAGAATACCAGAACTTGAAGGACCTTGGAGGTCTTCTAGTCCAACCCATTGCACAAGCAGGAAACTCTAAACCATGCTGCCAATTACCTCCCAAAGACCCATTAGATCGCACAGGGTCGGCCTCCTCCGGGTTCCGTCCCCTCTCGACTTGTATGGTTGTATGATTCTTGTTTATTTTAATCACGTGTATTGTGTTTTATGTTCCCTTTTCCCCCCTTTGAGTTGTTCGCCGCCCTGAGTCCCTCCCAGAGAAGGGCGGCATACAAATAAACTAAATCTTAATCTTAATCTTAATCATTCCAGAAAAATGGTTGTCCAATCTCTTCTTAAAAACTTCCAGAGACTAAAACATACGAAGGAAGGTTGCAGTTCTGGGGTTTCTCTGGCTTCATGAAAAGAAAGACTAGGGGTGAACTGATAGCATCTTCCAATCTTTGAGGGGCTGCCACAATTAACCAGCGGAACAGCTGGCCTCCAGAAATCACTGGGTGTTTTTAAGGAGACTCTGGACAGTCGCTTCTCTGAAACAGAAGAGGTTCTCCTGTTTGAACAGGGGGCTGGACTAGAAGACCTCCAAGGTCCCTTCCAGCTCTATTCTATTCTATGAAAGCCAGCCGGGTGGCTTTGGGCCAGTCACCAGGTGCCTGGGAGTTCTAGATCGGGCTTTACAGAGAAGACCTGACGCGTGGAAAAGCTTGGCCGCTTTGTAAGATTTAGCACGCATTTGAAGGGAGACTTCTTGGGCCACGTTACACCGATCCATTCTTCTGTTGGGGCATTTCTGCAGCCCATTTTGCCAGCTGGAAGCCCTCCTGCCTCTCGGCCCCTCCACTTCAAAAGCAGAGGGGTCCCCCCCCCAAAAAAGGCAGATTTCCTGAGAAAGCCTTGGCTCCCCTTTGCATTTCTGCCCCACAAAGCCCCTTTGGGGGGGGCCTCCGGAGGCTTCCAGAGCTGCGGCCTCTAAGGGAGGTTTTGGCACCTCTGGCTTCCTTGTTTTTGTTTTTATTACGTAAGTCAAAGAGCTCATTAAGGATATTTAAAACAGAATCCCTCCCCTCCGCTCTTAATTTGGGAGAAAAACCTCCTGTTTTGAGCTTGCCAGCGGGGGGGGGGGGGGAGATGCGCTGAGCTGCAGGTGGTTCTCCCGGGGCAGCCCCTGGCCGCCTGCCTGCCCCTCTGCCCAGGTTTTTGCAGGGGCTTTCGGAGGGAGCAGGGGATAGAAAAACGGGGCTGGCTCACAGAAGGCTCTCTGGATAGGAGAGAGTAATTGCAGCTGAGGGTCACTTGGAGCAGGGTTGACTGCTGGGTTATTGGGCGGCATATAAATTTTAATGATAAATAAAATAAAAATAAATTATTGGTCTCTTCAGGATGAAGAGAGAGGTGGGGGGGGGGAGAGATCAATAAAAGAGAATATTTGTAGCTTGGAACCGAACTGTGGGGTCCTGGTTGCTCTCTGAGCTTGGTGGTTTTCTTGCAGATGTTTCATGACCCAACTAGGTTCCACCATCAGTGCTAGAAAGGAGGGGATTTATGGAGAGGAGGTGATGGGGAGAAGGAGAAAGAGAAAGAGGAGGACTGTGGGGTCCTTGGTGCACTCTGAGCTTGGTAGTTTTCTTTCAGACGTTTCATGACCGAACTAGGGAACGTCATGAGTAAGTACCTCCACCTGTGTTCTGGATCCGTGTCCCTCATGGCTGGTTACGAACTGCAGTGAGGTGACACGAGGCTGGATCCAGGCGGTCGTGACCGCCTCCCTTCGGGAGGGGAACTTCCCCGCCGCACTGAAAGCGGCGGTGGTGAGACCCCTCCTGAAGAAACCATCCTTGGATCCAGCTGCTCTTAATAGCTATCGCCCTGTCTCCAACCTTCCCTTCTTGGGGAAGGTTGTTGAGAAGGTGGTGGCCTTCCAGCTCCAACGGTCCTTGGAGGAAGCAAACTACCTAGACCCCTTCCAGTCAGGCTTCAGACCCGGTTACAGCACAGAAACCGCTTTGGTCGCATTGATTGATGATCTCTGGAGAGCCAGAGATGAAGGACATTCCTCCATCCTGGTCCTCCTTGACCTCTCAGCGGCTTTTGATACCATCGACCATGGTATCCTTCTGCGACGACTGCGGGAGGTGGGAGTGGGAGGCACCGTGCTACGGTGGTTCTCCTCCTACCTCTCGGACAGGTCGCAGTCGGTGTTAGTGGGGGGGCAGAGATCGTCCCCTAGGCCCCTAAATTATGGGGTGCCTCAGGGTTCGGTCTTATCCCCCCTGCTATTCAACATCTACATGAAACCGCTGGGAGAGATCATCCGCAGGCACGGGATTAGATACCATCAATACGCGGACGATACTCAATTGTATCTGCCCGCCCCGTGCCAACTCAATGAAGCGGTAGATGTGATGAGCCGGGGTCTTGAGGCCGTTATGGACTGGATGAGGGTTAACAAGCTTGTGCTCAACCCAGAAAAGACCGAGTGGCTGTTGTGTTTTCCTCCCAAAGATTTGACTAATATCCCATCACTCAGGCTGGGGGGGTCAAATTCTACACCCCTCAGAGAGGGTTCGCAACTTGGGAGTCCTCCTGGATCCACAGCTGTCATTTGACCACCACCTAACGGCTGTGACCAGGGGGGCATTTGCCCAGGTTCGCCTGGTGCGCCAGTTGCGACCCTACCTGAATCGGGAGGCTCTCACAACAGTCACTCGGGCCCTTGTGATCTCTAGGCTGGAATACTGCAATGTGCTCTACATGGGGCTGCCCTTGAGGAGCATCCGGCGACTACAGCTAGTGCAGAACGCAGCCGCGCGAGTGATTGCGGGTGCACCTCGATTCACCCGCATAACACCTATCCTCCGCGAGCTGCGCTGGCTGCCTGTCGATCTCCGGATGCGCTTCAAGGTGCTATTAATCACCCATAAAGCCCTACATGGCAGTGGATCTGGATACTTGAGAGACCGCCTTCTGCCAATTACATCCCTGCGACCAATAAGATCCCATAGATTAGGCCTCCTCCGTATTCCATCGGCCAGCCAGTGTCGGCTGGCAACTACAAGGAGGAGGGCCTTCTCAGCAGTAGCCCCGACCCTTTGGAACGAGCTCCCCGTGGAGATTCGTACCCTCTCCACCGTCCAAGCCTTCCGCATAGCCTTGAAGAACTGGCTCGCCCGTCAGGCCTGGGGAAAAGGATAGTTACCCCTCCCGAATGATGAATGTATGTTGCCTACCATTTTATTATATTGTTTCTATCTTAATGTTTGTATTCCCCCCTTCCCAGTTTTATGTGAGCCGCCCTGAGTCCCCTCTGGGAAAAGGGCGGCCTACAAATTCTAATAAAACTATAAACTAAACTATAAAACTATGAGGGCTAGAAGGGGGGAGGGGGAGGGGGACTTGAAGGTCAACAAGGCTGTTCCAGCTGGAGGGGCCTTTTGAGAGCAGGAATCCCAACCTTCCTGCAGAAAATTAAAAAGAAATTCTGAGCAGTGCAAAAACTCAGGGCTGCCTTGTGTCCAAAGATGCCCCATTTGGGACCGTCCATCTCTCTGTCCAGCCTCCTTCCAGATGCCCAGAAGGTCACGGGCAGCCGAGGCTGGTCTTTGGGGTGGGGGGTCCCTGGTTGATGCTGCTTTGCAAATGTCTGCTGAAGGAGCATTTGGGGGGGGGGCTTTGCCAGCCCAAGGGAGGGGGAGGGCTGATGAAGACAAGGCCCAGGAGTGACATGATATCACCCTCCCAATATTTGAGGGGCTGCCCCAAGGAAGAAGTGCTCCACCTATTCCCCAAAGCCCCCAAAGGCAGGACAAGAAGCAATGGGTGGAAACTAACCAAGGAAAGAAGCAACATGGAACTCAGGAGAAAGTTCCTGCCACTGAGGACAATTAACCAGTGGAAGAGAAGTTGCCTCCAGAAGTTGTGGCTGCTCCACTACTGGAGGATTTTAAGGAGAGATTGGACAACTATTTGTCTGAAGTGGTACAGGGTTTCCTGCCTGAGCAGGGGGCTGGACTAGAAGACCTCCAAGGTCCCTTCCAGCTGTGTTATCCTGCACTCTGAGGGAAACTGCTCCTGCTGCAAATGTAGCAGGCCCTTTGGGGCAGGGTCTTCAGTGGCCTGGGTGCGGGGACAGCCCCACATTTCCCCCAGAGACGAGTATCTCGGCCAAAGGGGCAGGATCTGTGTGCCTCCTTCACAACCACCGCCTGATCGGGGGGGGGGGGGGGGGGGAAGGAGTGCCACTGAGTTGGTCTGGATTCTCTAATCTGGCCATAATGGGAAGGCGGGCGTGCCATGGATGGAAAGGGGAGAGGGGGCTGGGGGGGGGTGGTTCCTTGCCAGAGGTCAGAGTTGGTGACCTTGATCCTCAAAGCTGGGAAAGCCATATTGGTGGGGGGGGGAGGGAAGGTCTTAAAACCTCCTTTCCTTGGTGGCCCCCATCACATTCACAAATCCGGCATTTTTGTGCCCCTCCTTCCTCGACCCCGGGTTGCCTCCGGCTATTGAAGTTGTGGCTAAATGGCGGCTGTGTTTGCCTTCAAGGGGGCTTTTGGGTCAGCCGGGCCCTTCGAAAGGGACTGGAGTTCATTTGCACACCGCACTGGGGGTGCTCTTGGTCTTTCAAACCAGGCTTTTTTTCACGCGCTTTCCGACAGGGCTCTTGGTGGGGCGCAAGAAGAGGGCAGCTACGTCCAGTAGGGGACAATTTTGGCTCAAGAGTAGCAGCCATGAGGGGGATCTTGGAGTCCTAGTGGACAAGCACTTAAATAGGAGCCAGCCGTGGGCAGCCGCTGCCAAAAAAGCCAAGTCAACAGAGGGAGAGAATCACGTGGAGTGTTAGTACCGCTTTATTTATTTATTTATTAAATATTTTATTTATTTCATATTAAAATATTGGACACAGTGTGACCACCCTGGCATTATCTCCACCATAATAGCAATAGCAGTAGACTTATATACCGCTTCATAGGGCTTTCAGCCCTCTCTAAGAGGTTTACAGAGAGTCAGCATATTGCCCCCAACAATCTGGGTCCTCATTTTACCCACCTCGGAAGGATGGAAGGCTGAGTCAACCCTGAGCCGGTGGGATTTGAACCGCTGAACTGCTGATCTAGCAGTAGCTTGCAGTGCTGCATTTAACCACTGCGCCACCTTGGCTCAACACTCTAATATAGAACAAATATCATAGATCCCTGTCATACATTACTAATTATATACAATTATTCTACCCAATATACTCAATTATCTTTACGCATATTACAACACATTCCTGGTCTACAAATCCTGCTTATTTCCTGTTCTGAGTTCTACCTCTCAGTTCCAACCATTGGTAAACATTTATTCCATACATCATGATATTCTGTCTCTCCTTTATTCTTTAATTCTAACGTCAATCTAACAGCTTCTGCACAATCCAATTCTTTATTATCTCTCTAAATGTATATTTTCACACTTCCATTGTTGGGCGTATATATACTATTCTTGTTGCTGTTGTAATGTGTAGAATTAAGTATGTTGACCCTCTATTGTAACTCTACGTTATAATTCCTAATGAAAATAATTCTGGTTTAAATTCTAATCTTTGGCCAACCATCTCTTCTAATCATATCTGAATCCGTCGCCAATATTCTTCTGCTGTTTTCCATGCCCACCACATGTGATGGTATGTGCCTGGTTCTTGATTGCATTTCCAGTATTTCAGAATTAGTTTAATAAACCCTTTAGTCAGTCTTGCTGGAGGAAGGTGCCATCTATAAAGTTAATACCACTTCATAAACGCCTTGGTGAGGCCACACTTGGAATCCTGCATCCAGCTTTGGTCGCCACGATGTAGAAAAGATGTGGAGACTCTAGAAAGAGTGCAGAGAAGAGCAAAGAAGAGGATTAGGGGACTGGAGGATAAAACACAGTTGCTGCAACTGAATATGTTTAGTCTTATGAAAAGAAGGACCAGGGGAGACACGATAGCTGTGCTCCAACATCTCAGGGGCTGCCACAGAGAGGAGGGGATCAACCTATAATCCAAAGCCCCAAAGAGCAGGACAAGAAACAGCTAATCAAGGAGAGAACCAGCCTAGAACTAAGGAGAAACTTCCTAACATTCAGGACAATTAATCACTGGAACAACCTGCCACCAGAAGTTGTGGTTGCTTCATCGCGGGAAGCTTTTAAGAAGGAACTGGACAGCTACTTGTTTGAAATGGCATAGGGTCTCCTGCTTGAGCAGGGGGCTGGACTAGAAGACCTCTAAGGTCCCTTCCAACTCTGTAGCGTTGTTGTCCTGTTATTCTGCTCTGATCCAAAGCCTCTTTTGCAAAGACAGTGGCCAGGTGGCTGAGAACAAGCCTTGCGGGCCCCTGGAAGTGCTGGGAGGAAGGAGGCATTGGGCTTGCACATTGCCAGCTCTGTTGTGGTCTCGACCTACCTCTGCTTTGTCAAAGTGGGTGAGAGGAGATGTGCCAGGAGGGGCAAAAGATGTTTTGTTCGTCAGTCCTTCTGTGGGCCAGAAGGAAGTGAGCACAAATGTGTCAGAGAGTCCTGGAGAACACTTTACTGAGTGTTCAAAGTTACAGAAACTGGCACTGAAAAAGTCCTCATAATGATGAACATTGCAGCTTTTCCCATCGTCGCATGGGCCCTGGGATCCGACCAGATCCAAGACTTTTTATGCATCTTGCACCTCTTTCTTTTGCAGGGGGAGGGGGCCCTTCAAAATAATGGGGTGAAAGAGTGGGTTTAAGTTCACATTTAAAGTCGGTAGGATTCGGTTTTGTTTTTTTAACACAGTGCAAATTTAAGCCAGGCTCACCCTCTGGTTCTTACCCAAATAGCTGGCAATTGCCGTCACAATTTGGTAGGGTGGCACTTTCAAATTTTTTGTTTCTTGCTGTTTGGCACTGAAACCATCGCTAGTGGCTTTGCACGTGCGCATGAAATTGTGTTTGAAGGAGCACAGCTGGGCTCGGCGACTACTGTGGGCCTCCTAACCGTTTCCATATTGTTCTCAGGGACGTTGTGTTTTTGGACTCTAATTAGGCAGAAAGCAGATTCTTCACCTTGGCGGTGGCACTTCAGCTGGAAGTTTCGGTTGTTTGTGGAGAACTTGTTTGTGGAGAGTTGTGAGAAAACGGTGGGGATTAAAATATCAGAGAGCTTCCAGAGTGATTTGGGGAGGGATGAGGGGGCTCATTTCGGCTTTGATGGGGGTTGTGAGCGGCCAGGAGAGGATCTCTTGATGGAGCGGAAAACAAAAGGCAGACAAGGGGCTTAAACAATAAAAAAAAAAGCTCCAGGATTTAACAAAGTGGAAGAGTTGAAAAGGAAAATATGTCCTACAAGTTCTGAAGAGGCGACACGAAAAGAACAAGGCTTGTGAGCTCCAAAGGGCTTTTTTTATGAATCGGGAAACCAAAACATTTTGGAGTGGAAAGATAACACAGGCTGCGTGGGAAACTTGAAAAGCATCAGAGAAGCTGAGACGGCAGCTCTTTGGAAAGCTTGCATGTTGATCTACAGTACACACACACACACACACACACACACACACACACACACACACACCCCTGAATCAAGCTGTCGTCCCAGAGACAACCTTGGGAATTGCAGTTTGCTGATCAGGACTCATCATCCCGGTGTAAATATCCCAGTCTCCCCTCCTAATTTTCTTTGTTTTTCTCACAATGTACACGTAGACATCCGAAATTGTTTCCCCGTATCATGTAATATAGGAGGGCATGTGCATAATTTTGCATTTATTTATTTATTTTGCCGTGTGCTGTGTGGTGTATGTTGGAGGTGGTGAACTGTTCTGACCTGGGCTTCCTGCTAAAGCATAAATCGCAAACTTAGTCCCCCAAACCCTCTTTTTATTTAGACGGCTGCAAATTATGTTTATTCACAGCCCGTAATGAGTCACAAACAGTCTGTGAAGAGTCCTACAGAAGTCTGCCACAGTCTTTCAGTATAAGGCTGATAAGGACCCGCCTTTCTCTCCCTTGAACCGCTGCCAGAGACCTAACTGCCAATCAATTTTGCAAGGCCAAAGGGAGCACAGAGTCAAACGGAGCTTCTCAGAGCTTGAACCGACCAAAACGAACAAACTTGCTTCCTGCAAAGGCTCACGTCCCTTTGCTCCTCCTTTATGTCTTATGGGAGGGGCCAATCATCTCCAAGCCTCACTCCCGAGTCTCCCCTTTTGTCTTAACTGTTCTTGCCTTCTGGCAGCTCTGTGCATGCGCGCAAGTGGGAACAGGCTCCCCCTGTTGTTCTGCCTCACTGATGTCCGATTCTGGAGGCTCCAGAGGCAGCACATCGCTCCCAGATGGCCCTGGCCCCCTCTCTGCCTCGGACACAGAGCCCTCATCCGAGCCTTCCCCAGCCTCCAGGACTGGCCCAGGTTCCTCCCCAGCCTCCTCACTGTCCGAATCTGCTGCCAGCTTTGCAGGCCTCTGGCGGGCCACAACAGTGACCCTTTGAGAGCTGCATGCAACGAAATTTCATTTTAATGTATGCCGATCAGTTGTACATTCAAAGTGACAATAAAGTTATTCCAAGTCTAAGTCTCCCACCCCTCAAAATTTCAGAGGGGGGGGAGTAAGATAGTCATGGGTCTTTCTGGGGTAATAACATCAAGCACCCTGAAGTGAAGAAAAGGGTTAGAAGTGAAAATATCAAGAGTGCAAAGAAGGCCTAGAAAGAGTGCAGAGAAGAGCAGCCAGGATGATGAGGGGACCGGAGGCTCAAACATCCGATGAACGGTTGTAGGAACTGGGCCTGGCTGGTCTAGGGAAGAGAAGGATCAGGGGAGACAGGATAGCATCTTCCAATATTTGAGGGGCTGCCACAGAGAAGAGTTGGGGGTCAAGCTATTTTCCAAGGCCCCCAAAGGCCAGAGAAGGACTAATGGGTGGAAACGGAACAAGGAGAGATTCAACCTGGAAATAAGGAGGAATTTCCTGACACTGAGAACAATTAATCTGTGGAACAATTTGCCTCTTAGAAGTTGTGGGTGAAGTGTCTGAAATGGCAAAAGGTTTCCTGCTTGAACAGGACTTAACAATTGTTGGTAAGAAGGACAAAAAAGCCTTGAGAGGTGAGATGGCAGCGCCTGCAGAGAAGAGGAAGAGTGGCCATTGATGCAATCCCAAAACATCTGGAGCACCACTGGAACACCGTCAGTATTGATAAAAACCCCATGGGTCGAGCTTTCCTTGGAACCGCATATCTCCTGCATCAAGACTCTAATGCTAGGGAGTTGCGTGGAGTAAACACTGACTTGAAGGTGTGCATGCTTGCGCACGCATTCACACACACATGCACACACTTACAAACGCGCACACACACACACACACACACACACACACACACACACACACACAGAATCAACAGTCAAGAACCAGCAGTCAAGAAACAGGCTGCAGACAAGCACTTGTTAGTGCAGCCTGGAAGGAAAAGAGATTGGGATGTCAAGATGTGTCTAAATCTACAAAGATCAGAATCAGGCAAGCAACGGAATTCCCCCTGGCATTTTACGGAAGCAAAAAATCGGATTTTGAAGAAGCAGGATAGGAAGAGTATTGACACTTCTGATCTTGGGTGTGGGAGAATCCATGATTTTTTAAAAAAACATGTCTTTCTTTTTTTTTTAAGGGCCATCAAACAAATCAATGTAGAGTATTTCCTTGAAGCAAAAAAAAAATGGCCAGACTCAAATTATCCGGCTGGAGAGCCATTAAGCTCTCTGGAGAAGGCTTTGATGTTGGGAAAGGTGGAAGGAAACAGAAGAAAAGGAGGATCAGCAGAGAGGGGGGTTGAACTGAGTTGTAGTGGTGGTATTAGAAGACCTGAAGGAACAGGTGGGGGCAGATTATCTGAGGGGGGGATCTTTGTTGTTGTTAAGAATCAACAATGACTTGATGGCACCTGATCTATCAATCAACATGAAGATCCAGCTTTCTGGAGAAGAGAGTGATACCAATAAAGGAGATTATTATTTATAGCTCAGTCAGGGTTGATGCGGGGGGGGGGGGGTCCCTGGTGCTCTCTGAACTTGGTTGTTTTCTTGCAGACATTTCATGACCCCACTAGGTGACATCATCAGTGATAGTCCTGTAGATGAATCTAGTACTAGATGACTAGCACTGATGATGTTACCGAGGAGGAGAGGAGGAGGAGGAGGAGGAGGAGGAGGAGGAGGAGGAGGAGGAGGAGGAGGAGGAGGAGGAGGAGGAGGAGGAAGGAAGGAGGAGGAGGAGGAGGAGGAGGAGGAGGAGGAGGGAGGAAGAAGAAGAAGAAGAAGAAGAAGAAGAAGAAGAAGAAGAAGAAGAAGAAGAAGAAGAAGAAGAAGAAGAAGAAGAAGAAGAAGAAGAAGAAGAAGAAGAAGAAGAAGAAGAAGAAGACTATTAACCAAAGTTGGATGGGTCTTGAGCAGGGGACTGGTCTAGAAGACCTCCATGGTCCCTTCCAGCCCTAGCATCCTGTGACTCAGTTGTAGTGCTGATGGGTCAACTATCGGAGGACCAATTTGGCAGCAGATCATCCTGTGGGAGGGGGGGAATCTATGCTGTTGCTAAGAGTCGGCCATGACTTGATGGTACACAGCCCGTCAATCAAAATGAAGACCTGGCTCTCTGGCTAAGTGGAGAATGCTGGGAAAGGTGGAAGAAAACAGAGGAAGAGGAGGGCCAGCAGGCAGGGGGAGGGGCTCAGTTGTAGGAGTGATGGATGGGCCCATTATGGGAAGACTGGAAGGGCACAAATCACCCTGCAATCATCCGTATTGTCGCTATCTTGCTAAGTGTCAGCCATCGTTGGAAGAGCTGAAGGACCAAGTAGTGGAGCTCCACCTGGAGAAAATCTATCTAGTTGGCCACGAAGGTGAAGCAACCGATGACTGTGGGCCTCTGGAGGTCACAAGTGCTGATGTTGTGAAGCAAAGGACATGTGCTTGTGCCAGGCATCAGGATAGGAGCAGGGCCTCCTCTTCATTGCTACTATCCCCATTTCCTAAGCGAAGCTTACTTCACCTTACTTCACCTTTTTAAGAGCCTGAGGAAGGGAACCAAGGACTCCAATCTGCTCTGCAGGGAAGGGCCGCTTCTCAGAGTAGACCTGTGGATTGCGCAAGAGTCTAACTGGGTTGTGTGGGTGGAAATCTCCCTTATGCATATTTATAGCCTGACTTCATTACTTCGTAAGTAACACAAAGTGGCAAACACACATAATACAGCCCCCACCTCCTATTTTTTTTTACCACCACAACTTTGTGCGGTGGGTTGGGTTGAGAGGGGGGGTCGGGGGGGCTGGCCCAGAGTCACCCAACCAGCTTTCTTCTTTTTTTTTTTAATAATAAATATTTTTATTAGTAAAAGAAAAATACAACAACCAATAACTAGTAAAAAACAATACAACATTCACTGTTCGCTTTACATTTGACTGCGTTTCAAGACGTTCCCATAATATCAAAATCCTTATAGACATCAGAGGTTAGATATCTTCTCCCCTCCCTCCCTCTTTCCTTCCCTTGTTTCTTCTTTCCCACTCCCCTTCCTTCGCTCCCTCCTTCTCTCCTTCCCTCCTTCCTTCCCTCCTTTCTTTTCCTATCCTACCTTTCCTTCCCTCTCTCTTTCCTCTCTTCTTCCCCCCCCTCCTTCTCTCATACCCAACCAGCTTTCATGCCAAAGGCGAGACTAGAACTCACCATCTCCTGGTGATTGGCCCAAAGTCACCCAGCCAGAGTTCGCATCTACAGTGGGACTAGAACCCACCGTCTCCTGGTTTGTAGCCACAAGAGCATCCTGCACAGCCATGGCTGGGGCTGCTTATAGTCCGCCCATTTTCAGGTCCCCATAGATGACCCCCAGGGCCCCTTCCACCCCTAGAATTCCGGCATCTCTAGAGATGCCCCCGTGTTGATTTCAGGGGTACCCCCACCCCCCCCACCCACCCCCGGGCAAAGCACAACAAGCCCCTTTTCTGTGGCTGGTCCCCAGTCCTACATCCACTCAACCCAGTCCTTCCAGAGCCTGGTGGGCCAGCTGTGGGGAGCGGGCTCCATCCAGACTGGGTAGGCACAGAGTTGCAGCCAGTGCTTGTCTCCCCACCCACCCCCCTCTCCCCTGCTGCCCCCCCCTCAAGCAGACGTAGATTCCCTACGGTGGGGGAGGGGAGGAGGGGGGAGCTGCACTAATTACGCAGCATTCATTATTAATAGGAGGAAATTGCCCGGAGGAGCCCCGTGTAATGCGGATAGCGATAGAAGATATCGGTTCGAGCATTGAATGCGCCTGTTTGTTCGTGCTCTTCCTCCGCCCATGAAGTCATTGAACTGAAGCCTCGTTGGCCCCTGTCTGGATGGATTTTGACCGACCTCCGGCTCCTCTCCCTCTGCCCTGCACCCACCCACCCCCCCCGCCCAGATGCAGCCATGTCTCTGAGCCGCCCCCACCCCTTTTCGTAGCTCCTTCGTCTGCGGGTGCCAACGTGCCTCCTAGCTGGGCTTGCCCACGGCTGAACCAAGCGGGTGGATTTGGCAGTGATGGTGGAAATGCCCCTTTGGGCAGTGTTTCTCAACCTTGGCAACTTGAAGATGTCTGGACTTCAACTCCCAGAATTCCCCAGCCAGCATTCGCTGGCTGGGGAATTCTGGGAGTTGAAGTCCGGACATCTTCAAGTTGCCAAGGTTGAGAAACACTGCCTGGGGCTTCTCTTGTGGGTCGGTTTTTGCCCAGGGCAGAGGCTGCCCAGGTGCTGAGCCAGAGGTTGGCAGGTGGATGAGTCAGCTGCCCAGGTGTTGGTCTCGGAGGGAGCCTGGGAGAGGGGCTGAAGCATTCACTCCGGCCTGGGGCCAGCAGGGAGATGGTCTTTTCCAGGGAGCCTTTGGGCTTGTCCGTTTCGCTTGCAGGCGTTTCAGGACCCAACTGGGGAACATGATCAGTGCTAGAAGGGACTGGGTTTTTTGTGGATGAGGAGGAAGAGGGGAGAGGGTGGAGGAAGAGGAGGAAGGCTGTGAGGTCCTTGGTGCTCTCTGAGCTTGGTGGTTTTCCTGCAGACGTTTCATGACCCAACTAGGTACCATCATCAGGGCTAGAAGGGAATTGGGTTTATGGAGAGGAGGAGGAGGAGGAGGAGGAGCAGGAGGAGGAGGAGGAGGAGGAGGAGGAGAACTGTGGGGGGAGGCTACAATGGTTGTAAGTGCGAAACACCGTCCCCAAAGCCACTTCTTTCAGTGCCATCGCAACTCTGAGCGGTCGCTAAATGAATGGACGTAAGACGAGGACTCCCTGCTTAGGAAGAGGGGACGCGGGAGGCTGCAGCCGGTCCTTTTGAAGCAGGGAGGCAGAAGGAAGGGAGGGAGGGAGGGAGGAAGGAAGGAAGGAAGGAAGGAAGGAAGGGAGAGAGAGAGGGAGGGAGGGAGGAAGGAAGGAAGGAAGGAAGGAAAGGAGGGAGGGAGGCTCTGACGCAGCAGCCAAGCGGGACAAAGGGGGCCTTTCTTTCCAGAGCCCAGCCGCTTGCACGAAACCCCCCCCCCCAATTACCAGCCATGGGGCGGCTCTCGGAGGGAGGGGGGGTGGCTGTGCCAGCAAGCCAGCATTAAAAGGGATTCGGCAAATGAAGCCGGTGCCAAGGTTGACTTTGTATCTGGAAGGCTTCAGATGTAATGAGTGTGGGAGGGCGAGACTAAGAGAGAGGACGAGAGAGAGAGAGAAGGAAAGGAAGTGCATAACAGAGAAAGAGATAGACGAGAGAAAGAGCGAGAAACAGAGAGAGAGAAGGAAAGGGAGTAAGAGAGTGAGAAAAAGAGAATGGGGAAAAAGAGAGAGAAGTGAGAGAGAGAGAGAGAGAGAGAAAAAAAAGAGAGGGAAGGATTGAGTGAGAGAAAAAGAGAAAGTGACAGAGAATGGGGAAAGAGAGTGAGAAAGGGAGTGAGAAAGAAAGATCGAGAAAAAGAGCACAAGAAAAAGAAGGAAAAGGAGTGAGAGAGAAAAGAGAATGAGGAGAGAGAGAAGTGAGAGTAAAAGAGAGAGAGAAGGAGGTGAGGGAGCGACAGAAAGAGGCAGAGAAAAGAATGAGAAGAGGGAAATGAGAGAGCGAGAAACAGCCTGAGGAGAAAGAGTGAGAAAAGGAATGAAAGAGAAAGAGCGAGAAACAGAGAGAGAGAAGGAAAGGGAAGGAGAGAAAGACTGAGAAAAAGAATGAGGAGAGAGAAGTGAGAGTGAGAAAGTAAGTGAGCGAGAGAATGAGGAGAAAAAATGAGAAATGAAAGTGTGTGTGAGAAAGAGTGAATGTGAGAGAGAGAGAGAGAGAAAGAGAGAGACAGCCCCGAGTTAAGGCTCCTCAGCTCCCCTTTTTGTCTCCTTCCAAAGTGGCTCCACACTCGGAAGGAATGGAATTGGGTCGGTGGGACAGCCCTGGGGGAGGGGGAGAGGGAGGGGGGATCAGAGTCAGGCAAGGAGAGAAGTCATTAGTGGGCTTGGCGGGAGCATCAACTGCGGGGAGGAGGTGGAGGAGAGGAAGGGAGCCTCCCGCAGGGGACGTAGCCCAGCTGATGGGTGCTGAGGAGGGCCGGTGGGTCGCTGGCTCTGGCTTGGGGCACTGGGAGGGGGGGAGGGGGGGTTGATTTGCTTTGGACTCGGCTGCTGTCTGAAGCCCCCCTAGCAGAGGAGAAGACCGTGAGGAAGA
This sequence comes from Thamnophis sirtalis, assembly GCF_051295495.1. Classification (NCBI taxonomy): domain Eukaryota; kingdom Metazoa; phylum Chordata; class Lepidosauria; order Squamata; family Natricidae; genus Thamnophis; species Thamnophis sirtalis. Next base: position 442,599 of record NW_028261385.1, on the reverse strand, counting down.
TCCTGTGGTGACGGGGTCGATGGGGTCTCCAGAAGAGGTGGGGGTTGGAATCGGAGCAAGTCCGACCTCCAGCCCTCCTCCCCTTACGAGCGAATTGGGGGGGGAGGTCTCGGAGGGAGGGGGCTTGGTGGGAGGACTTTTCTCCCAGAATGCAGGACCCCCAGAATTAACCCTCCTTTTTCTGGATTTGGGCTGACTCAGAAATATCCATCCTTCGTGTTACTTTCCCAGCCCCAGAACTAGTCTGGGAAAAACTCCTGTGGGTTCTCTGAAATGATTTGTTTTCATTTCTTGATTAAGAAAATGTATATTTTGCCCATCACCTTCTGGTGACCCCACCCCACCCTGGCAAAGACCACCGCAGTAGCCTCTGGATGGGCTCCGCAAGGCCCTGGGCCCCCCAGGCCCTCTGGCCAAGCCACGTCTTCAGGGCCTTTGGGAAGAGCCTCAAGGTGGGGACCAGTCTTATCTCTGCAGGGATGATGTTCAACAGGGAGGGAGCCACCACGGAGAAGGTCCTTCTCCATGGTCCCACCAGATGGACCTTCTTAAGAGAGGGGATCCATAACATCTCCTGCCCCCCTGCAAGTAGAGATGAGAGGGAAATGATGGTCCTTCAAACAACAGGGAAGGAGCCACCATGAAGAAGACCCTTCTTCTAGGTCCCACCAGATGGACCTTCTTAAGAGAGGAAACCCATAACATCTCCTGGCCACCTGCTCTGGTGGGTCACGTAGAGATGAGAGGGAAGTGGTGGTCCTTCAAATAACAGTATACCACATAGAAGGCCCCTCGTCTTCCTGGCATCACCAGATGGACCTTCTGAAGAGAGGAGACCCATAACATCTCCTGTTTTGGTGAGTCAGTAGAGAGGACTGGGAAGGGATGGTCCTTCAAAGAACAGGGAGGGAGCCACCATGGAGAAGGCCCCTCTCCTTGGTCCCACCACATGGACCTCCTTAGCAGAGGGGAGCCACAACATGCCTTGCCTCCCCATTCTGGTGGGTCAGGTAGAGATGAGAGGGAAATGAGGGGCTCCTTGGTGCCCTCTGAGCTTGGTGGTTTTCTTGCAGGCGCCTCATTGTTCGTGGGCCATGGGGGATGCCTTCACAAGTACGTTCCAGTGGAGAATTGGCTGGAGAAGTCATAACGTTGGAAAGTGGATATGTTCCACAAGGTTTCTTGCAAGGAGAAACTTCCCAAATGCGGTTTTTGATTGCTCATTGCCTAAGCCCCTTAATCCCACAAGACGGGGACGTGTCTGCTAATGTCCCTTGGGTCCTCCACACCAGGGATCTCCAACCTTGGCAACTTTAAGCCTGAAGGACTTCAACTTCCAGAATTCCCCGGCTGGGGAATTCTGGAAGTTGAAGTCCTTCAGGCTTAAAGTTGCCAAGGTTGGAGACCCCTGCTCCAGAGGTCCACGCAGCACAGTTATGGACCATTCTGGACAGGACCAGTGACCCTTGGACCCATGCTTGGGAGAAGAGGACTTTTTCAGAGCAGGATGGCAGCCCGAATTGTCCCTCTGCCGCCTTCATCAAGAGTTGGGTTGCTGGGATTGGCAAGGATTCGGCAACATCTGCTGCCATTCCAGCAAAACGGGATGTGCCAAACCTCCTCTTCCCCACGTTCTCCATCCAGATGTGTGACACACGCCGGCATCCAAGCTTAGCTGGCTCCGAGGCAGTTTCCTGCATGTGTCACATCTGGAGAGCCTAAGAGAGCGGGACACCTCCAGTTTCGCTGGCCACATCTGCAAACGTTGCAAAATCCTTGCCAGTCGGGGCCTGCGAGACCCCCAGCAAGATGGAGACAGAGGGGTGGGTGGGGGGGTGGGATGAAGAGATAAATTCAGATTTGGGGCTCACAAGGAAGCCAGGAAGGACTTCAACTTTCCTTTCAAGAGCCGAGGTGGCGCAGTGGTTAAATGCAGCACTGCAGGCTACTTCAGCTGACTGCAGTTCTGCAGTTCGGCTGTTCAAATCTCACCGGCTCAGGGTTGACTCAGCCTTCCATCCTTCCGAGGTGGGTGAAATGAGGACCCGGATTGTTGTTGGGGGCGATATGCTGACTCTCTGTAAACCGCTTAGAGAGGGCTGAAAGCCCTATGAAGCGGTATATAAGTCGAACTGCTATTGCTTTCTCCTGCTGCTTCCTCCAGAAAGGCCCAATTCTATTTATTCATCCGGCTTGCCTCCCCGTAAAGCCCCACTTACTCATGGAAGTCTAGCCTGGAATGACTTATTAGTCATGACAGATAAATAGAAGCCACATCTCCGGAAGTGGGATTTATCAGCACACCAGCTCCGGGGGAGGGGAGGGGAGGGAGGGGGACGACTGATGATCTTACTAGCTGGTGCAAAGGCAGAAAACTGCTGGGAACCAACAGAGCTCTTCTGTTAGTAACTGAGCTAGCAACGAGGAGAGAATTGTTGTCAGGCTACAGATCCCAAACAACATTGTCCTTGTGCTAATTGGAATTGTGGTTTTTTGGGGGTGAGTTACAGGGAAGACGGGGGGGGGCTGGTCCTGCTTGCAGCCTCTTTTGGGGTCCCTTGCAGAAGGCAATAATAGAAGGCAAAAGGAGGAATGAGCTGGAAGGGACCTTGGAGGCAGGAATCGAATCCTCTTAGCTTCGCTACCAGTTCGGTAGCGGGAATACGCACGATGACGTCAGGGTGGGTGGGTGGAGCCTTGCACCGCCGCCACTACCGGTTCGCCCCGAACCGATAGAATACCACGTCTCCCTTGGAGGTCTTCTAGTCCATCCCCCTGTTCAAACAGGAGGACCTATGCTATTTCAGAGAAGTGACTGTCTAGACTCTTCTTAAAATCCTCCAGTGATGGAGCATCCACAACCTCTGGTGGCAAGCTGTTCCCCTGGTTAATTATCCTCACTATAATGGAATTTCTCCTGTTCTAAGTTGCTTTTCATCCATTGTTTCTTCTGCTGCCTTCAGGGGCTTTGGAGAATAATTTGACCCCTTCTTCTTCCCGGCAGCCCCTCAAATATTGAGACACTGCTATCTCATTTCCCCCTAGTCCTTCTTTTCTTTAGACTAGCCAAACCCAACTCAGTTGGCCAATCCAGAATAACAGAGTTGGAAGGGACCTTGGAGGTCTTCTAGTCCAGCCCCCCTGCTCAAGCAGAGAACCTGTGCTGTTTCAGAGAAGTGGCTGTCTAGACTCTTCTTAAAAGCCTCCAGGGACGGAGCACCCACAGCTTCTGAAGGCCCTCCATTCCACTGGCAGGAAATTTCTCTTTAGTTCCAGTTTTCTCCTTGATGCCTCCCCATCCGTTGCTTCCTGTTCTGCCCTCAAGTGCTGCTTCCTCCGTTGGTTTCCCAGAGCCGAAGAGGACTTGCTAGGGGAAATCAGGAGAGGTGGGACGGGGGCCAGCCACCCTTTTCTCCTGCCCTTCATTCTTGGTGGTCTCTTCACTCAACGGGCTTAATCAGAGAAAGAGTCACTGGGAAGGAAGGCGGGGAGGGAGGGCATTAGCAATGGCCCTTAGACTTATATACCGCTTTACATTGCTTTATAGCCTTCTCTAAGCCGTTTACAGAGTCAGCCTCTGGCCCCCAACAATCTGGCTCCTGATTTTACCAACCTCGGAAGGATGGAAGGCTGAGTCAACCTTGAGCCGGTCAGGATCGAACTCCAGGCTGGGGGCAGAGTTAGCCTGCAATACTGCATTATAACAGAAAGGAAGGAAGGAAGGAAGGAAGGAAGGAAGGAAGGAAGGAAGGAAGGAAGGAAGGAAGGAAGGAAGGAAGGAAGGAAGGAAGGAAGGAAGGAAGGAAGGAAGATATCAATAGCACTTAGACTTATATACCGCTTCACATGGCTTTCCAGCCCTCTGTAAGCGGTTTACAGGGTCAGCCTCTTGCACCCAACAATCTGGCTCCTGATTTTACCAACCTCGGAAGGATGGGAGGCTGAGTCAACCTTGAGCTGGTCAGGATCGAACTCCAGGCTGTGGGGATGCAGATTTGCCTGCAATGCTGCCTTCCAACCACTTACGCCACCAGGAAGAAGGCAGCCCTATGCCCAGAATGGAACATAGCATCTCCTGCTCAAGCAGTGGGTTGGGCTAGATGACCTCCAAGGTCCCTTCCACCTCTGTGAGTCTACATTCTCTTTAGCTGCAGCTGCAACAGGTGCAGCTTTCTGAGTCCCTCGGATTCTCCAAGCTCTCCCAATGTTCCTGAAGCTGCTAATTCTTACCTCTCTGGGGTTTTTTTTGGCCGTTTCCTCTTTTCTTCTGCTTTCTATTTTGAATCAGCAGCTCATGTGTGGTGGGAAAGAAGGACGGGATGTTCGAAGGCATCCTTTGCAGAAGCAAGATGTACATGGCCACTGTTGCAAAGGGGGAAACACCACAACATGGAAAAGACCAAGTGTGAAGCAGCCAGGAGCCCCGAGGGGGAAACACAAACTTGTGAAACATCTCTGTGAAAAATGGCTTGTCTGAAACTCTTGATGAATGAATGTTTCATAAACTGATCCTGGGATGAGCTTGTTCGGGCCAGGAAGACACATCGGAGGCACCGGCAACTCAGCGTGGGGGGGGGGGGGGAAAGAGCTCAGCCCCAGAGAGCTAAATTGTACCCCAGACTAACCTCACCCAGGGCGTTGTGTCAAAGGGGGGCTTCAGTCATCCTAGTCAAAGACCCCATTTTACCTGCTTGGTCCTCCAAGGTCAAGAAGGCTACAAGGTGGAGCTCTTCCCTAAATTCACAGCACAGAGAGACGGGGAGATCCGACACCCCCTTCCACGAGGTCCTGTTTCCCAGACAGCCGGGCAAGAGCGGCTCTCTTGGGGTTTTAATAGGCTCTCTCTTCTCAGGAGTTGCCAGGGCTTCAGAATGGGGTCATCGGGATGGACCTCTTGGGTTCTTCTGCTCGTTTGAAGCAGGGATGCCCAACCTTGACAAGATTTGCAGATTTATAGCAATAGCAATAGCAATAGCAATAGCAGTTAAGACTTATATTCTGCTTCATAGGGCTTTCAGCCCTCTCTAAGCGGTTTACAGAGAGTCAGCATATTGCCCCCAACAATCTGGGTCCTCATTTTACCCACCTCGGAAGGATGGAAGGCTGAGTCAACCCTGAGCCGGTGAGATTTGAACCGCTGACCTGCTGATCTAGCAGTAGCCTGCAGTGCTGCATTTAACCACTGCGCCACCTTTAAAATCCCAGAATTCCCTAGCCAGCCATGGCTCCATCCATCCATCCATCCATCCATCCATCCATCCATCCATCCATCCATCCAAAGTATCTATCCATCCAACCACCCATTCCTCTCTCTCTCTCTCTTATCTATCTATCTATCTATCTATCTATCTATCTATCTATCTATCTATCTATCTATCTATCTATCTAAAGTATCCATTCAGCTATCCATTTCTCTCTCTCTCCTATCTAAAGTATCTATCCATCCAACCACCCATTCCTCTCTCTCTCTCTTATCTATCTATCTATCTATCTATCTATCTATCTATCTATCTATCTATCTATCTATCTATCTATCATCTATCTATCTATCTATCTATCTATCTATCTATCTATCTAAAGTATCCATTCAGCTATCCATTTCTCTCTCTCTCCTATCTAAAGTATCTATCCATCCAACCACCCATTCCTCTCTCTCTCTCTTATCTATCTATCTATCTATCTATCTATCTATCTATCTATCTATCTATCTAAAGTATCCATTCAACTATCCATTTCTCTCTCTCTCCTATCTAAAGTATCTATCCATCCAACCATCCATTATCTCTCTCTCATCTATGTCTGTCAGTCAGCTAGCTAGCATATCTATCCATCCATTCTCTCCCTCTCTTGTATCCATCCACCCATTATCTATCTATCTATCTATCTATCTATCTATCTATCTATCTATCTATCTATCTATCTATCATCTATCTATCATCTATCTAACATATCTATCCAACGACCCACCCACTATAGGAGAAAGAATGGCAGAACCTGGAGTTGGGGGTCAAAAGAGGAATCAGCCTAGAATCTCTACATAGCCACAAGCCGGCTGAGCCCAACCTCCCTTAAATCCCATGGGCTCTGATCTAACTCCAAGCAGGTGCCCCCCGTTAGTTGAGAAGATTCCTGTGCAGAGGCTTGTAGCAATAAATCCATTTAATTGGACCTTTGCCTACGGAGCTGATCTTTTGGGCCTGGCAATAATGCATAATCCTGGGAAGTTATGGAAACACACCAAAGTCTTGACTGGCATATGAAACGCCGCTGTGCAATGTTGCTTGTACAACTGGTTTAGATATATCATTAATAATGGATTGGCGGGCCTTGGTAACCCTTGGTGCCCTTCTGCCCACCTCCATATTTTACCCACGGTTGTCTCCAACCCTCCAGCCATGACAGAGAGGTCTTTCTGTCCCGTTCAGAACCATCTAGATTAGTGTTTCTCAACCTTGGCAACTTGAAGATGTCCGGACTTCAACTCCCAGAATTCCCCAGCCAGCGAATGCTGGCTGGGGAATTCTGGGAGTTGAAGTCCGGACATCTTCAAGTTGCCAAGGTTGAGAAACACTAATCTAGAGGCTGTTTGCATGGGAGGACAAGGGGCAGGTGGGTGAGGCTGTCTGTCAGATTGCCAGTCATGGCCCCGGGGGCGTCCTGGCCTTCCTACCCACATGGGCTGTGAGGGAGGGGGGGAAGGCAGAGTTGCGTGTCTCAGTGGCTGCCACCTGACAAGTGTGATGAATTGGTGCACCGCCTGGGCTGCCGGTGTGACAAACAGGCTGTTTCCTCCTTCAGGCTTCAGGAAGGCTGCAATTATTTCCAATTGCTGTGCAAATGAGTTCCTCAGATAGGACCACATGGGAATTTTCCCCCGTATTTGTTCTTGTTTAATGGTCCTTCTAAAGAGCAGATCTTAAAGAGCAAGAAGCAAGGAGATCCACGGATTCCCAGGGCCTCAGCCAAAGCTTCTCCCTCTGGTCTCTCTGGTTGCGGAAGAAGATGACCGGCAGGTCCCTGCTCCCTTCTTTAGTGGCCAGTTGACCTTTATGTGGACCAAGTGAGTTGGCCTGAGTTGACTTGAGCTGAGCTGACTTGGTTGGGTTGGGTTGACTTGGATTGAAGGAAAGGCACGTTGTAAAAGGGGCCGTTTCTATGTAGGACTTTTGACTTGACTTGACTTGGGTTGGATTGGGTTGATTTGGGTTGACTTGGATTGGATTGAATTGAAGGAAAGGCACACTGTAAAGCGGGCTGTTTCCATGTAGGACTTTTGACTTGGGTTGACTTGGGTTGACTTGGATTGAATTGTAGGAAAGGCATGTTGTAAAAGGGGGCGTTTCTATGTAGGACTTTTGACTTGACTTGGGTTGGGTTGGGTTGATTTGGGTTGGATTGAATTGAATTGAATTGCAGGGAGGGCACACTGTAAAAGGGGATGTTTCCATGTAGGACTTTTGACTTGACTTGGGTTGGGTTGGGTTGAATTGAATTGAAGGAAATGCACATTGTAAAAGGGGGCATTTCTATGTAGAACTTTTGACTTGACTTGACTTGGGTTGGGTTGGGTTGGGTTGATTTGGGTTGACTTGGATTGGATTGGATTGTAGGAAAGGCACACTGTAAAAGGGGCCATTTCCATGTAGGACTTTTGACTTGGGTTGGGTTGGGTTGACTTGGATTGGATTGAATTGAATGGCAGAGATGGCATTCTGTAAAATGAGCTGTTTCCATGTAGGACTTTTGACTTGACTTGGATTGAGTTGAATTGAATTGCAGGAAAGGGGCGCTGTAAAAGGGGCTGTTTCTGTTTAGGACTTTATACAGTTGGGAAAGAGATCCTTCATTGAGCAGGGAGGGGGTTGGACTAGATGACCTTCGAGGTCAATCCCAGCTGTCAGGCATCTGTGATTCTGAGCAGGGGTTCTGGATGTCGGTAGCTTTTGGCGAAATAACAGCAATCTGCCTCCCAACGGAAGGAAGGGAAAGTGGATGCAGAAAATGCTTGGGAAAGGGTTGGGGGGAAAAAATGCCAGTGTCACAGAATTCTGTGGTGTTAATGGGAAATGAAAAAAAAAAAAAAGAAGGCAGCGAATGAAAAAAAAAATGCATCTCTGAGAATAATTGCTACAAAAAAAATGAGGAAAATACATATTGAGTATCGTGCACAGAGAGGGAGAGAGAGAGAGAGAGAGAGAGAGAGAGAGAGAGAGAGAGAGAGAGAGAGAGAAAGAAAGATAATTTCAAGGAATGTAGTCAAAGCGAACAAGGGCTGGTTTGTATTAAAGGGGAAAGAGGGAATGCACTTGATGGAAATACGGAATGGGTTTGGAGGTGGGGGCGGCAGGGCAGGGGCCTCCCCAGAACCCCTGCGCTTAAAATGCAAGAGACGACCTGACTTGGGTTGAAGGCGAAGGGAGGAAATGCGGCTGGAAGGATTGCAGGTACCTGCAATCCAGGTGTGGCCTGGAATAGAAATGAACGTAGTTGATATTGCCTGTGGGAGTTTCTCCATCAGGCCGGCCAGGCAGGTCAAAAGCTGCTTTTTCAAGAGGCAACTGGACTCTCTGGGGTTTTTTCTTGAAGAACCGAAGAAGCTTCTTGGGTGAGAAGCGAAAGGACTTCAAGGAAAAACCAAGAAAGTACGTGAGTCCACCTGCCTCTTGAAAAAGCATCTTTGGGATTCTTGTAAGAACCGATATGAGACACGAGAAGGTTGTAATCTGAGAAGCTGGAGCTGAGGAGGGAGAATTGAATCTTGTCTTGAGAAGTTGTCGGCTCACCGAATTTGGTTCCCAAGACCACCAGAGGTTGAGGAGATGTTGAATGAAATGGGCTTGTGGGAAGAGTCCGCAAAATTTGGGACGTCTTGTGCGAAGAATATAGATCCTAAGGCTGGAAGGAACCCCAAAGGTCTTCTAGTCCAACTCCCTGCTCAAGGCAGAAGACCGTATACCATTCCAGACCAATAGTTGTCCAGTCTTTTGTAGGAAGCCTCCAATGATGGAGCGCCTACAACATCTGGAGGCAGAATCTTCCGTGGTTTCAAAGCTTTGATAGAAATTGAAAGTCTTCTGATCTGCCCCGCCCTCTTTTTAGCCCCTTTCTGGCTCCATGCCCCCCCTCCCCAGGATAAAGAGAAGCGCCAGAGGTGGAACCTACATATACCTTTCCAAATTTCACACCCATCTCTGGATCAAAGCCCAAATCAGGAACATCATAAGCTGCACATCTGCAAAGGAAGGACACAGGTTAAAACCAGCACATGCACGAATCGCATCCCTGAACTCCCCCCAAGGACAAACCTCTTTGTTCTCGGGAATAAAATGATCCTCCTTCCTCACAGTACGTCTGGATTCCGTTTTTATTTTCGTTCTTCCTGCACCCTCCTGGCTGGTGGAACCCCAAATTACTCTTCAACCATCTCTCACAACCAGGAAATTCCTCCTGGCTTTGACTTTGGATCTCAGAATAAAGAATAACTGAGTTGGAAGGAAACCCAGAGGTCTTCTAGTCCAGTGTTTCTCAACCTTGGCAACTTGAAGATGTCCGGACTTCAACTCCCAGAATTCCCCAGCCAGCATTCGCTGGCTGGGGAATTCTGGGAGTTGAAGTCCGGACATCTTCAAGTGGCCAAGGTTGAGAAACACTGTTCTAGTCCAACCCCTGCTTAAGAAGGAGATCCTATAACCACGATGGCAAACCCAGGGCACGCATGCCACAGGTGGCACACGAAGCCGTATCTGCTAGCACATGAGCCATCAACCCCAGCACACATGCGCGTGCCGGCCAGCTGATTTTCAGCTTTCTGGAGTGCCACAGGACGCTTTTGCCCCCCCCCTCCCCCCAGGCTTCAGGACAGCCTCCGGAGCCTGGGGAGGGAGAAAAATCAACTGGCTACCAGAAGTACAGCTTTCCTGGAGCCTGGCGAGGGCGAAAAGGGCCTCCCCCAGCCCCCTGGAGGAAATACCAAGCTCAACTTGGAGGCAAGCAGTGTGGCGCGCATGGGGTGAGCAGTGTGCATTATGGGTGCCAGCATGCACGTGCACTATCGCATGTGCGTGCTTGCCTTTTTGGCACCCAACAAGAAAAAGGGTCTCCCACACTGCCCTGTACCATTCTGGACCGATGGACGTCCAGTCTCTTCTTGAAAGCCTCCAGTGATGGAGCAGCCACAACCTCTGGAGGGGAAGCTGTTCCTCTGGGTAATTAACAGAATAATAAGAGTTGGGAGGGACCTTGGAGGTCTTCTAGTCCACCCCTCCCCTGCTCAAGCAGGAGACTATTCTGGAGAAATGACTGTTCAGTCTCTTCTTGGCGTGATGGAGCAGCCTCAACTTCCGACGGCAAAACTGACCCCCGATTCCTTCTCCTGGCTGTCAGAAACTGGATTGGCGGGGTGTGGATTATTGGTCCTTGACAGGCCCCCGAGAGACGTCTGAAAGTGGGAAAATAAGGTCGCTGATTTAGAGGGGGGGGAAGGGGGCCTGATAAGGAGAACAAGCATGAATTATGGAATATTTGGAAGGGAACGAAGCAAGAGTCGAAATTCGGTGGCTGGATCAAACAGAGGAGCGCATGGCAGGAGAAAGATAGGGATGCAAATAAGAGAACTATTTAGCGAATTATTCATGCCTGTGACAGGCGGGTGCCCCGGGGGGGGGGGGGGCTTGGTCATTTCCTGTATTTGATGGAAAGGGGGAGGGGAGGCTTCAGAGGGGAGCTGGCTGGGGACGGGGATTTACAGGCGCCCCCCCCCCCCGAAAGAAACGTAGCGTCAGGCTCTGCCAACCCAGAGAATTTGCATTGTTCATTTGATAGTTTGCAAGGACGGACTGGGGATTTAGAAAGACCAAAGGACAGGCAGTCCTCGACTTACGACCACGAAGGGGCCCAGGATTTAGGTTGCTAAGCGAGACATTTGTTAAGGGGGGGATTGGCTCCGTCTTCCAACCGTCTTCCCAGAGTTGTTCAGTGATTCGCTGCGGTTGATCAGTCAGTAGCCCCGTCGTTACTACTACGGAGAACCTTTCTACAGGTACAGGAGTCCTCGACTTACGACCACCATTGGGCCCAAGGTTTCTGTTCCTGAGCGAGGCAGCTATTATGTGACTTTTTTGTCCCTTTACGTCCTTTCTTGCCACAGTTGTTAAGTGAATCACTGCAGTTGTTAAGCCAGGGACACGGTTGTTAAATGAATCTGGTTGACTTTGCTGGTCAGATGATCACCCCGGGACATGTCAACCGTCATAAGTACAAATCGGTTGGCAAGCATCCAAATTTGGATCACGTGACCCGGGAGGGATGTTGCAACGGTCGTAAGTGTGAAAAATGGTCTCTTCCCAGTGCTGTTGTGACTGCAAATGGTCACTAAGTGAACTGTTGTAAGTTGAGGACTCCCTGCAGGGCAGTTGTCATGGAAACCATAACAGAGACTGGCAGGCTGGGCAGGAATGGCAAAAAAGTACAGGTAGTCTTCAACTTACAACGGTTTGCTTACTGACCGTTCAACGTTACACCAGCATGGAGAAAAGTGACCTATGACTGTTTTTCACACTTACGACCGTTGCAGCATCCCCAGGGTTACGTGATCAGAATTCAGCAGCTTGGCAACTGACTCATACTTACGACCGTTGCGGTGTCCCAAGGGTCACATGGTCCCCTTTAACGACCTTCCGACAAGCACAGTCAATAGGGGAGCCGGATTCACTTAACAACCATGTTCTTAACTTAGCACCTGCGGCTACTCACTTAACAACTGTATTAAGAAAGGTCATAAAACGGAGCAGAAGAACACTCTCGCTTAGCAACGGAGATTTTGGGCTCGATTGTGGTCATAAGCCCAGCTCTCTCTCTGTATGTGTTGGGTACAGATAATCCTCGACTTACAACCATGTTTGGGAACAGAATCTCTGTTGCTAAGCGAGACCATTGTTGTGAGTTGATCCCAATTTTACAACTTTTTTTGCCACTGTTGTTAAACGAATCCCTGGTGTTGTAAGTGACGTCGCAGAGTTGTTAAGTGAATCCAGCCGGTCTCCTTGTTTTCGCGTGTCGCAAGTGGCGACCCTGGGATTTGTGGTTAATGCATGCTGGTTGCCATGCGCCTGAATGTTGATCAGATGACCGTCGGAACGGTCATAAGTGAGAGGACTGAACATGCCACATTTTTTTCGGAGCAGTTGTACCTTCGAACATCCGTTCAACGTAAGCGATTGGTTTCCTCCTCTTTGTAGCTCCACTAAATCCTTTTTAAGGCCGAAAACAGGCGCGTGGAAAGCCTAGAAGCTGTGAATGCCTGTTGGGTTCCACAATTCCCCTTTTGGGTGGAAAAACCTCTCTAGAATCCTGGCCGTAAATCTTTGTTTTTGAAGCTCAGCCACAATAACCTGACAGGGTTATTGTGGGAAGGAAATGGAGCTCAGGCAAAGCGTCGCAACCTCTGGCAGGGGAAGAAGGGAGAAAAGCCATTCCTGCTTTCCCCTAAACCTTTCCGTGTAAAAACCCTCCCAATTTTGTGAAACGCTGCCACTGTCTCCAATGCCTAGGAAATCCATAGGATGCCTGGCCTTTCTTTAGGCGAAATAGGAAACGTCTGTGTTATTTTAATATGTTATAGATATTTCCCCAGGCGTTGTAAACTTTACCTAGGCATTACGCAGAATAACAGGAACCACTAAGTATGGAAAGAGAGTCGCGAAAAGACATATATTAATTTTGGCAGCTGCCAGAAGAGCCAATGCAATCCCAGGCTGCATTAACAGAGGGATAGAATCAAGATCGCATGAAGTCTTAGTATATCGCTTTATAAAGCCTTAGTAAAGCCACACTTGGAATCCCACATCCAGTTTTGGTCCCTATGATGTAAAAAAGGATGTGGAGACTCTGGAAAGAGTGCAGAGAAGAGCAACAAAGAGGATTAGGGGACTGGAGGCTAAAACATGCGAAGAACGGTTGCAGGAACTGGATATGTTTAGTCTGGTGAAAAGAAGGGTTAGGGGAGGCATTATATTTGAGGGGCTGCCACAAAGAAGAGGGGGGGGTCCACCTATTCTCCAAAGCACCTGAAGGCAGGAGAAGAAGCAACGAATGGAAATCAATCAAGGAGAGAAGCAACTTAGAACTAAGGAGAAACCTCCTGACAGTGAAGGCAATTAACCTGTGGAATGGCTTCCTTCCAGAGGTTGTGGGTGGCTCCATCACTGGAGGCTTCCAAGAAGAGATTGGACAGCCATTTGGCTGACCTGTTATACGGTCTTCTGCTTGGGCAATGGGTTGGACTGGAAGATCTCTAAGGCCCCTTCCAACTATGGTATCCTGTTATCCTCTCTGGGAAGGCTTCATCTGGGGTGACCGATGCATTTCTCTTGACAGGTAGCCCCAGTTTTCAAGGAGAAGGACCCGGAAGACGCAGAGCGTGGAGAAGCTGAGAAGAATTGGATGCGCCTCTTCACCCGGGCCCTGCGATTGAAGACATCCAAGCGGTGAGTGTTCAGATGCTACCTGGTGGTGCTCTTTTGTCTACGATTTTGGTTATTTTCAAGACTGTGCGCCTCTGGACCTTCTTTTGGGCACCCTCTGGCTGTTCCTTGACGGGGGAGCTGCGACTGGCAAGACCTCGCAAGCCGGGGGGGGGGGGGGGGGCTGCCAGAGTGATGAGTGTCAAGAGCAGCCAAGAGGAACCCTATGAGTGTTGAGTTGACGTTGAATGCCTCTATGCGCACCGAGGTTGGAGAGGTTTCTGCCAGCCTACGATGCCTCCTCCGCTCCTCTGAAGCCAGCATTTAACTGTTGAAATCTTTCTCTGCCCGTGTGGCTTTTCAGCGAGACAGAAAGAGCAGAATTGGCCTTGCTTACACAAAGCATTTCCAGGTTTTCTATCCTTCTCACCGTCTTTTCCAGCTGGGCTGCAAAGGATGGGAATTGTATACCCTTATTTTTTTGAAAAAGACCAGTTGAGTAGATACGTCGTTGCCAGGACTTGACAGAATTGAATATTATTCCCCGTTCCTGGGGGGATTCTGGATGGCTTTTTCGTGCTGACGGAGGCTGCCAAGCATAAATTTTGGAGTTGGCGCTGGGAAAGCGGGCATATCCGATACCTTGTTTTTCCTCGGGTGAAGCCAATCTGTTTTTGCTCATCTCTGGGATGAGGGTGAAGTGATGTCACGAGTGGCATCGGCTGTTGACTCACCCCGGCCATGCCATTCTCCAGTCCAGGGGATGAGCTCAGTGGGTGCTGTGGGTGGAATTGCTGGCGGTGGATCTCGTGAGCCGGCTGACTCATCCCAAGTTCTTTTGCAGCCTCTTCTGAACATGGTTTGATGTTGCTCTCCCCCCTTTTTTGATGTTGGATTGTCAAACTCCCATCTCAAGTCAGCTCAAATCTTTCTTCAAATCTGGTTGTTTTTAAGTGGGGCGAAGGGAAGGGAGGGAATAACGTTTCAGACAGTTGTGGTGGAAAGGCTGTGTTTAGGGGATTCGAACTGGGGAATGAATTATTATTATTGCTATTATTATTAGGGGGGGGGGGAAGCAGGTTTCAGCCTAAAGTAAGTTTTAGTTATGGCTGGTTCGTGATTTATTTATTGGACGTTTCTCTCAACAAGGGACCGAGGCTTTGTATGTTTCTTAGATGCTCCTCGGAGAGAACTTAAAAGGTTTTGAATATTTCATATTTCATTTGGGCTATGAAGATGCCGCCTTGCTGGAGGAATGTTGGATTGTTCTTTCCTGATGGGCCACTTTAGCTAGCAGAGAAGAACAAGAGTTGGAAGGGACCTTGGAGGTCCTCTAGTCCAACCCCCTGTTCGAGCAGGAGATCTTAGACCATTCCGGATAAATGGCTGTCCAGGCTCTTCTTCAAAACTTCCAGGGTTGGAGCACCCACAACTTCTGGAGACAGGTTCTGGGTGGCCTGTGGCCTGGAGTTTAAGATGTTGTGGAGAGGAGGGGGGTGCAAGAGAGAAGCATGGACCTTGGTCTTCAGGCCACCACAGCAAGAGGGACCTGTGATGGGGAAGGTCCCTCTCCATAGGCTTCAGCACCAAGCTGGAAAGGGTGGAAATCTGGACGTTCTCCTTAGAGCAGAGATGTCCGACCTTGGCAGCTGTAAGACCTGTGAACTTCAACTCCCAGAATTCCTTCCTTCCTTCCTTCCTTCCTTCCTCCCTCCCTCCCTCCCTCCCTCCCTTCCTTCCTCTTTCCTTTTCTTTCTCTATTTCTCTTTTTACTTTTTCTCTTTTCTCTCTTTCTCCTATTCTCTCCTTCCTTCCTTCCCTTTTCCTTTTCTTTCTCTTTTTTCTTTCTCTTTTCTCTCTTTCTCCTATTCTCTCCTTCCTTCCTTCCCTTTTCCTTTTCTTTCTCTATTTCTCTTTTTTCTTTCTCTTTTCTCTCTTTCTCCTATTCTCTCCTTCCTTCCTATCTCTTTTACTTTCTTTTCTCTCTCTTTTTTATTCTTTCTCTTTCTCTCTTTTTTCTTTTCTTTCTCTCTCTCTCCCATTCTCTCCATTCCTTCCTCCCTTCCTCCCTCCCTCTTTCTTTCTTTCTTTCTTTTCTTTTCTTTTTCCTGCCTGCCTGCCTTTCTTCTCTTTCTTTCTCCAATCAGGTGCTTTGACTATAGGTAGTCATTACAACAATTTCGTAAGTAAATGTACAAAGTTATGGAAGCCTTGAAAAAAGTGACATGGCCAATCAACCATGCAAAAAAAAAAGAAGCACAATTGAGCACAACTCACTTATCAGACATTCCGTTCCCAACTGGGGCCATAAACTCAAGGGCCACTGGTCATGCCAACTGCCCTGCTTTCGCGGGAAGTCATATCCCAAAGGTGCTTTTTCCAAAAGGTAACTGGACTTTCTCGGGGTTTTTTTCCCCCCTTTGAAAATGTTTTGCTTCCTCTCTAAGCGGCTTCATCAGGTCTCCTTGGAGCAGTGTTTCTCAACCTTGGCGGCTTTAAGTCCTGCGGACTTCAACTCCCAGAATCCCCCAGCCAGCACAGCTGGCTGGGGGATTCTGAGAGTTGAAGTCCGCAGGACTTAAAGTCGCCAAGGTTGAGAAACACTGCTTGGTGGCAGTTGTGACCTGGGTGAGTGAGGACATCCCTGGGCCTCCAGAGTGAGTTCACAGCCCTCCCTCCTTTCTCCGAGCACTTTCAGGTGTTCTTGGGAGTTTCCAGGGCTCGCCAGCTTTGTTTTCACATTTGAAAAACAATCAGGTGGACACCAGTTTTTCTCCCTCGCAATTTTTCCCCTCTTGCTGGTCGGCAACCTCTGCTGGCATCCTTGCCTTCCATCATGTCAAGCCCAATCTTCCCTGATCCTCTTGTTTTCACCGCACACACAACTCCTCTAACAATGGCAATTACCGTTACGCGGTGCCTAGAAGGAAACAGCCGTCATAAAGGGATCCGGAGGGACAAAATTAAGGCCTTCTAATATGCCGAGCCAAATTAACGTTGGGAAATTAGTCTTGTGTGTCTCTCTCTCTCTCTCTCTCTCTCTCTCTCTCTCGTCTGAGATCTGACAAACAGTCTCTTGCTCTAATGGAGGGGCTCGGCTGGATTTGTGGCTCAAAGCAGAAAAAAGGAGGAGGGGGGGGGCTTCGAGGGTCTTTCTCACCACTGCTAACGTTTCATTCCATGCCAATCTGTCTGTGGGTGGAGGGGCTCCAGCCAGGAGCGAGAAGGTCAGAAGAAGGTGGATCTAAACTCTCTTTGATCCGGCGGGCTAAGCAGGGGTCAACTAACCCATGAATACCGCAGTGGCTTCCATTCATGTTCCCCCTAGGAAGAGTCTGGGATAAATGGTTGGGCTCCTGGGGTCTGTGTTCCTTCTTCTTCTAGATTTATCCTTCCCTGTCAGGCTCCCAAAAGTAAGAAAGGCACGTGGTGGTTCCTCTAAGCAGATTCCTTTAACCTTCCTCGCCTACAGACAGAATCTTGCCAGACTGAAGCATGCAAACATCCCCATAAGGCAATACTTCTGGGGACTGTTAGGGAGGAGCCATCCTCAGCCACTTTCTCCCACACAAATTTCTCCATCCCTGTCAGGCTCCCAAAACCAAGAAAGGCACGTTGAGGTTCTTCTAAGCAGGTTCCTTTATTGTTCCTCGCCTACAGACAGAATTCTGTGAGGCTAAAACAGTCCCCTTGCATCCTTAAAGATACACTCTGGCAACTATTAGGGAGGAACCGTCTTCACCCTCTTTCTCTGACATAAATTATCTGAGTTGA
The DNA here is from genome assembly GCF_051295495.1 of Thamnophis sirtalis. Lineage (NCBI taxonomy): Eukaryota > Metazoa > Chordata > Lepidosauria > Squamata > Natricidae > Thamnophis > Thamnophis sirtalis. Next base: position 425,365 of record NW_028261385.1, on the reverse strand, counting down.
ATTGTCTTTTGCTCCTCTGGAATGCAGGCTTTGCCTTCTGGAAATCTGGAGGAGGGAGGGAGGGAGGAAGGAAGGAAGCTTCTGAAACCAAGAAAAGCATTGTGATTCTCCGTAGCAAATTTCTTTATTGTTCCTCACCCATAGACAGAATCTTGACCCACTAAAGCATGCTAACAGCTCCACAAGGCATATACTCTGGGAACTATAAGGAAGGAGCCGCCTTCACCCTCTTTCTCTCACACAAACTATTTGAGCTGAATTGTCTCTTGCTCCTCTGCAATACATCGTCTCTGACAGATGATGCGTTGGGAGACCAACCCTTAAGGGGTTCTCTAGCATGTTTGGATTTGATAGTAATGCTATGCATAAATTATTATTATTACTATTTTTAAAGAAGTCTTTCCTTATGAATTGAAGAAGGTCCTTAGCCTGGTGACCTGATTGTGGGGAAATAACCCTGTTGAAAGGACACCAAGAGCCCTGAACTCCATTATTGAATATCAGACAATGCAGAAGATAGTTGGATCAAGACTTTCCAACCTTGGCAACTTTATGACTTGTGGACTTCGACTCCCAGAATTCCTCAGTCTTTAGACTTTTCATTATATTTTTATTATTTTTACATTTAAAACAATGCAGTACCGCAAAGTCGAAGTGACCCTACATTCACATTATATACAGCTAGTCTCAACCATTAACCATTAGCCTACTTAGTGCATTATCTATCCTTCTGTCCAATCACAAGATATACAGTTTGTTTCAGTCTTGGTCACCTTGTCTTTAGTCTTTATGACTTGTGGACTTCGACTCCCAGAATTCCTCAACCAGCATGGCTGATTGAGGAATTCTGGGAGTCAAAGACCACAAATCTTAAGGCTGAAGAATTCTGGGAATTAAAGCCCATGAGTTGCAGAGTTACCAGGTTTGGGGAGCCCTGATTTAGATGGACTTTGGGGTGTAGGGCAGAGTTTCCAGTGAACTGTGGCTGTGTGGGAGTGAGCTCGCCCCTTCCTCTTCGGTGGAGGGAGAGCTCCAGCTGTGTGTGTGTGTGTGTGTGTGTGATTAGTGCCCAAGAGCGCCTGGGGGCTGAGATGGAGGCGGCTGTGTTCCTGTCTCCCCTCCTCCCCGTGGCGGCCGTCAAATGGGCAGCTCCAGCCTTTTGCAGATTTGTAAATGCGAGCTAATGGGGTGTTTAATGGCTGATGCCTACCCCAAGGCCCTGGTGTGGGGGGGTGGGGGGGGTGGGGGGCACAGGGATGATTTAAACCGTGCTTAATAGAGCAAGTGATCCTGTCTGCACGAGACATAAATATACTTCAGCCTTTCCCGCTGCTTCTCCCGGCCCTGGGCAAAGTGGGCAGCTGTGGTCGGCTGAAACGGCTGGCCAGCCTGCCAGAAACGATGGGGGGGGGGATGAAAAACACGGGACCCTGCTGGAAAATGAAAACAAAATACAAATAAAAAATAGGACCCCATCAGAAAGAGGGCAGGAAAGCTCCCTTCCCAGAGGAGAGGAAGGGAACATTCTTCCTGAGAGCGGGGCACTACATTTCCCATCATCCCCAGCTTCCCTTCTTAGCCCCCCCCCCCCACCTTCCTCCCTGGATGACGTGCCAGTCCCCGAGGATTCTCCTTCACGGCCTGCGTGGGTGAGGTTTGCCAACGCTCAGAAGGGAAAAAAGGAATTGCAGGGGGGGAAAAAGGGGGTCGCCTCCGAACTCAATTTTGCAGGAGGGGAAATGGGGAGGGGGGAGAGAAGGCCTCCTGTTGGGTGATGCATTATGGGTTGGGTGGCAGCCAAGAGGGTCAGGATGCTGGTTTCAGAGGAGGCTTTGGAAAAGGGCAGAGCAGCCCCCCAGGTGGGCGTTTCAGGGGCTGCTACTTGGCTCCCGGCTGGAAGATTGTGGCCCCCTTTCATAGCTGGCATGGGGTGGGTGTAACCTCTGGATCTGGCACCGGTTGTGGTTCTTTGGTGCCAGTAAAGCAACCAGTCACTTTTTATGGGAGACAGGGAGAGAAAGGAAGAAAGGAAAGGAAGGAAGAGAAAGAAAAGAGGAAGGGAGGAATGGAAAGGAAGGAGAAAGAAAGAAGAAAAAGAAAGAAAAAAGGAAGGAGAGAAAAAGAAAGGAAAAGGAAAGAAAGGAAGATGGGATGGAAGGGAGGGAATGGGATTGGAATGAGGAAGGAAGGAAGGAAGGAAAGAAAGAGAAAGAAAAAGAAAAGAGGGAGGGGGGATGGAAAGGAAGAAGAAAGAAAGAAGAAAAAGAAAGGAAGAGAAAAAGAAAAAAGGAAGGGGAGAAAAAGAAAGAAAGGAAAAGGAAAGGAAGGAAGATAGGATGGAAGGGAGGGAGGGAATGGGATTGGAATGAGGAAGAAAGGAAGGAAGGAAGGAAAGAAAGAGAAAGAAAGAAAGAAAAGAGGGAGGGAGGAATGGAAAGGAAGGAGAAAGAAAGAAGAAAAAGAAAGAGAGAGAAAGAGAAAAAGGAAAAAGGAAGGAGAGAAAAAGAAAGAAAGGAAGATAGGATGGAAGGGAGGGAATGGGATTGGAATGTGGAAGGAAGGAAGGAAGGAAGGAAGGAAGGAAGGAAGGAAGGAAGGAAGGAAGGAAGGAAGGAAGGAAGGAGTTCCCTTACCATGAAGCTAGCACATCCACCGTAGCAGAGGCAGAGAGATGCTCTTGGCTGGCCTCACTTGCCACAGAAGTGCCAGGAGGGTCCTGAGTTTCTCCACCTTGGCAACTCTTAAGATGTGTGGACTTCAACTCCCAGAACCCCCCAGCCAGCCATCTAAAAGTCGCCAACATGGAGAAACGCTACTTTGAGGGGTGAGGGTCTCCTTTGGAGCGTGGGGAGCCCGTGGTGGGCACTCACCCAAATTGCCCCCGTGCTGAGTGTGGAGAGACCCCAAAAGGCAGGTGCGAAGAACCAGCAGGACTCCGCCTGGTTTCTGGGCACAGGAAGCGAAGCCTCGACTGCAAACTCTCTGGCCTTTGGAAGGTCTCGGGGTGCTCCTGGGGGATTCTTGGGAAGAGAGAGAATGGGGAGGGTCTTCCGGTCGACTGCAGCATGCCAGCCCTTTAGATTTCAAAAGAGTTTTGGACTGAAGAGCCGGCAACCCTGGTGGTGCCAGAGAGTTCGTGCCCGGGCATTCTGTGGGGAAGCCTTCACAATAGACAGGAGGTTCTCCTTCTCAAGATGAAAGAAGAATTCCCCAATGGAATAATTGCCTCCCAGGGATGGGGGGGGCCTCCATCAGGGGGAGTCCTAGCAGGCAGCCCCTTAAATTGGAGCCAGCTGTGTGCAGCAGCTGCCCAAAAAGCCAATGCAATCCTAGGCTGCATCAACAGAGGCACAGAACATCAACCTCACGTCAAGTGTCAGTGAGACTTTATAAGGCCTTGGAAAGGCCACACTTGGAATCCAGCATCCAGTTTTGGTCGCCACGATGTAGAAAAGATGTTTTAGACTCTAGAAAGAGTACAGAGAAGAGCAACAAAGAGGATTATGGGACTGGAGGCTAAAACAGATGAAGAAAGGTTGCAGGGATTGAGTATGTCTAGTTTAATGAAAAGAAGGACTAGGGGAGACAGGATAACAGCCTTCCAATATCTCCCACAAAGAAGAGGGAGTCAAGCTATTCTCCAAAGCACCTGAAGGCAGGACAAGAAACAATGGGTGGAAACTAATCAAGGAGAGAAGCAATTTAGAACTGAGGAGAAATTTATTTCAGGGAGGGAGGGATAGATGGATGGATGAACAGAAGGAGGGAGGGAGGGATGGAATGATGGACAGAAGGAGGGAGGGATGGAAGGAAGGAGGTATGGACGGAGGGAAGGATGTACAGACAGGAGGATGGATGGCACAATCACTCACGTCTGACAAATAATATTACCGGCGGTAATAGTGGTAGAGTGGAGGGGAGGATGGTTGACTCCCATCACCCCAAAACCGAGACAGATCTGGCATCTTGTGCAGAGCTGAGTGTGAAAGTTCTCCTCTTGAAGAGGGGCAACCAGCAAAATGTGATATGTGTGAACAGTGTGTGTGTGTTTGTGTGTCTGTGTGTCTGTGTTTGTGTAACTTGGAGGCTTTGCAGCTCAGCAGAGGCTAATCTGGCTTAACGCCAAGCCACAGGGGGCCTTTGGGAAGGGGTCCCGTTTCATCCACTGGGACTTTCAGGGAAAGAATAGAGCCAGGCAGGGATCCAAAGGGGTCGCAGAAGGACGAGGCCAGGAGGAGATGCTCTGGATTTAAGGCTGGGGGGGGGGGGGGGCTGTGTGTTGGAATCCCTCAGGCGATTCTACTGTGTGCTGGGATGGTGCTTTCCCTGGGCATGGCTGGTGCATTGACCCTCCCTCAGGCCTCACCCTTCCTTCCCAGGGCTCTGGAAAGGCCTCTCCTCCATCCCAGTTTCTCTACCTTTTGGTCACCAAGATACAAAAAAGATGCTGAGACTTTAGAAAGAGGGCAGAGAAGAGCAACCAGAATGATGAGGGGACTGGAGGGTAAAAGATACGATGGACGGACGGTTGCAGGAACTGGGCATGGCTGGTCTAGGGAAGAGAAGGACCAGGGGGGACAGGAGAGCAGCCTTCCAGTATTTGAGGGGCTGCCCCAGAGAGGAGTTTGGGGGTCCAGCTATTCTCCAAAGCCCCCGAAGGCCAGAGAAGGAAGAATGGATGGAAACTGACCAAGGAGAGATTCAACCTGGAAATAAGGAGGAATTTCCTGACAGTGAGAGCAATCAACCCATGGAACAGAAGTTGCCTTCGGAGGTTGTGGGAGCTTCATCCCTGAAAACATTCAAGAGATTGGATGGCCATTGGTCTAAAATGGTATATGATCTTCCACCTGAGCATGGAGGATGGACTAGACAACCTCCGTGGTCCCTTCCAATTCCCTATTCTGGCAATTATCCAGTGGAACAACTTGCCTCCAGAGGTTGTGGGTGCTCCATCACTGGAAGTTTTGAAGAAGAGATTGGACAACCGTTTTTCTTTAATTGAAATAGGGTCCCTTGTTTGAATAGGGGGTTGGACTCCAAGGTCCCTTCCAACTTTTGTTATTCTGTTGTTCGGATCTCCCTGCCCAAAATTCTTGAGTGACCAATGAGGTGCCCTTCCACTCACGAGGGTCATCTTGGATAGCAGAGAACCACTGAAGATTTGCTTGTAGCTCATCCAGCAGGCAGAACTCAAAGAAAAAACATCCACACTGTTTCTCATTCTAGAAAGAGACACCCAGGTGGAAGGAATAGAAAGCTAGAAACCTGGGCCCCATTTCCAAAGGTCTTCTAATGCCCACCAAGGGTGGCCCTGGGGTGGCCTGGGGTTCAACTGTAGCAGCAGGAGTCACGCCTGGAGACAGCCGAGATCCTGGGGTGATTCTTGGCCGGGCTGGACTTTCAGAAGACGCTGAAATCCAATTTCCAAAGCAAACGAATTAACTGTTTGCCAGACCTCTTTCTCTCCGGGTGTCTACCTTATGAACGTAAATAAATATTTACAGCCACGGGAATTAAATTTGGTGCATTTAGTAAATCTAGCAAATCTAAATTTAGCCAAGCTACAGATGTGCCTTCGTTATCTTGCTCTTCCCTCCTTTGCGGTGCATAAATCACTCTTCCGCTACGACTATCCTCGCCCGAAGATTTCTGGATCAAGGCTTCCTGTGTTGGGGATCCATCCAGTTTTTTGAAGGAAAGGCCCCCCCACAATCTGTTCACAAATGCCTGGGACCCCACAGCTTAGTTGAGTACAGGGTGAAATTCAGCAGGTTCTGACAGGTTCTGGAGAACCAGTAGCGGAAATGTTGAATAGTTTGGCAAATGCCACCTGTGGCTGGCCCCAGAGTGGCGAGGGGATGGGGATTTCACAATATCCTTCCCCCTGCCACGCCCACCAAGCCACGCCCACAGAACCGGTAGTAAAAAAAAATTGAATTTCACCCCTGGTTCTGTCTGTAGTTGGGATTTTATGAGATTCAGGTCCAACGTCCTTTTGTCGTTTGTGTGGCACACACACACACACCCTTCGGCTGGGGCTGATGGGCACACCTGGGAACTCTTGAGGGTGTGCTTGTTAAAAGAAAAAGAGATTTGTGGTTCTTGAAGTCCCAAGTAAGTCAAAATAAACCAGTGAAAATTGTCGTCCTCCTTATAGCTGAAGTCCAGGAGGCCACCTGGACCAGGGGTGTCAAACTCAATTTCATTGAGGGACGCATCAGTGTTTGACCTTGGGGGGCTGGGGGGGGCTGGGGGGGGCTTGGCCAGGGAGGGGCGTGACCAGCTCAATGTCCCTCATGTCGGGGGCACCTGTGGTGTCCTGAGCACTCAGCCAGCAAAAATGGGTTCCGGAGCTCCATTTTCGACTGGGACCGCCTCCTGCAGCCCTCTCCCAGTGGAAACGGAGCTTGGGAAGGTCCCACACAGCCCGCGCGAGCTCCGTTTTCAGCTGCGACGGCCTCCTGCAACTCTGGGCCAGCAAAAACAGAGCTCTGATTTCAGTGACAGAGGCACTGCGGGACAGTCCTTCGCTGTTCCCAGGGCAGCTCCGTGGGCCAGATCTAAGCACCCCGCGGGCTGGATCCCCCCCCCAGGGCCTTGAGTTTGACACACCTGACCTAGACCTAGATGGAAGGGAACCATGGGCCCTGCCTCGTCTGCCAATAATCCTGACTGAACTGCGGAAGATGGTGAAGTCACAGGTTGGACACCATTGTCTCCGTTGGGCCGTCTTTCACCTAGCATTGATGGACCTGAATGCTGGTTTGTTTCAGAGGCAGAAGCGTCAAGGGCTGGAGAACCATGTTGAGTAAGGGAAATGGAGCCCATTGAGTTGCAACATGGGACCGGGAACTTTCTGAGGCTTGCCCGTAAGTCCCCTCCGGCAGGGATTGTGCAAAGAAGGATGGCCCAGTTCTCAGCCTCGGTGGCTGCTGCGTGCAGTAGGGCAGTGTGGTGGAATGTTGTCTGGATTCCTGGGAAGGGAGGGGCTGCTTACCCGAGGGCAAAGAGAAGCTTGGCTTGTGTGAGAGAAAGAGAGTGAAGGCAGCTCCTCCTCAATAGTTCCCGGAGTATTACTATAGAGGTAATCTTCGACTTACAACCTTTCATTTTGTGACCCTTTGCAGTAAGCAACAACACAGGAAAAAAGTGACTTGCGGCCGTTTTTCATACTTGCAGTCCTCCAGTAGTCACGTGATCAAAATTGGGATGTTTGGCAACTGACTCATATTTATGACGGTCGTAGTGTCCCAGGGTCACGTGATCGCATTTTTGCGAACTTCCGACAAGCAAAATCATTGGGGGAGCCAAGTTCGCTTAACAACCTTGTTACTCACTTAACAACTGCAGTGATTCACTGGATAACGGTGGCAAGAAAGGTCGTAAAATGAGGCAAAAAAATCACTTAACAACTGTCAATTTGGGGCTCAGTTGTGGGTCGTAACTCAAGGAAAACCTGTAGGGATGCAGATCTTTGCTTTAATCAGGCACGATTCTGTCTACAAGCAAAAAGCAATAATGGGAACTACTCGGAAGTAACTCCATGTGTCATCCATGATTCTTGGGTGACCCTTTTCTCTCCCGGGTGGTGTCACCTCCATGATGATTCGAACCCCCTCCCCCCTCCTGCTCACCCCCTATTCTTTTGATATTTGGGCAATGAGAGGGGGAAAAAAACCCACATCGGTTGTCACGCGGTTGATATTCTCTCTGGTTTTTATTAACTCCACTTACCAAGGTTGGGCCCTGTGTAGCTGAGGGTTATTTGCAACCGGCGCGGTTCAGAAGCCTGGTGAAATAAATAAAAATAACAGTAATTAACTGTTAGCCGAATTAAGTTTAACTTTACGTCTGCCTTGCATCTCGCCGTATTATTTTTTATTCCTAGGTTTTATATATAGCCGGTTCTTTTTATGGCTTATCTTTTATAGTTCACATTTTCCGCTGCTGTATTTATTGAAGCCACCACGAAGGTTTTGCATGTAGGAAAGCCGGCTAGGCACCAAGTGGATCTTAAAAACTGACCCCGTGTTGGGACTTCTGAACCCCGGAGGGCCCCTTTTCGAACGCAGATTCCCCGGAGCCTTTAGAATTTCTGCCAAATTCAGTGGAGAAGTTCTGCAAAGGGGCCTTTCCCTGAACAACAGAGGCTGTTGGAGGCCAAAAAAAAGGATCAAGAGACGACGGCGCGTATTTACAGACCAGAAATTAGCATCCCCTATAATCGCAGGGTGGAGTCTGGACAACTGAATGGAGTTGAGGGTTTTACTGGCCAGATGCCTTTCCTGACACCAATGCGGAGTTTTGTTCGGCAGATATATTCTCACTGTGCCTGGAGAGAGAAAGATCTGCCTCTACTTAGGAACGAACTCTACCCCTGGGCCACCGCACCACTCCCTAGCATCCCATACGATCACGTGATTAAGATTCAGGTGCTTGGCAACTGACTCATATTTATGACGGTGGCAGTGTCCTGGGTCCCGCTTTGCGACCTTCCGACCAGCAAAAATCCACAGGGAAGCCAGATTCACTTCACAAGCGAACTGACTTGCCTAACACTTGCAGTGATTCATTTAATAACGATGTCAAGGAAGGTCAGAAAACGGGGCGAAACTCACTTAACAGTTGTCTGGCTTAGCAACTGAAGTTTTGAGCTCTGTCAAGGATATACCTGCATGGAATAAACTCACCGTGCTTTTGAAGCCCATCCTGGCCTCCTGGTCTCTTTCCCCTGACAATAAATGGATCAATAAATCTGGGCCCCTCTCCCCCCCACTCGGGAGCCTCCTCCGAGCAGGTGGTGGTAAACAGGGATGGGTTTAAAAGTGTTCCACTACCCATTCGGTGGGAGTGGCTAGATTGGGGGGCATGTGACTGAGTGGGCGTGGCCAACTTGACATCACTCACGCCCACTCAGTCACATGACCCCCCCCCCCTCACCAAGCCATGCCCACCGAAACGGTGGCAAAAAGTTTTGACCAGGGATGGGGGCAGCTCCAGCCTCACTAAGGGAGCTTCTGCAAACTACCCAGTAAGAAAAAAAGGATTTTGTCCTCCCCGGCCCCCAGGAACACCTTGCGGGCTTCAGCAAGGCTGGGGGGAGGGAAAAACAGCCCCCTTTTTGCTAAAAATGGGCAGAAAAAGGGATGGATTTGTTTGCTTTTTTTGCAAAAACAGAGGCGTTTTCCCCTTCCCCCAGCCCTGGGGAAGCCTGCAGAGTGCTTTTGGAGGCTGGGGGGAGGCAAAAACGCCTCCGTTTTTGCAATAAAACAGCCCATCCCTGGGATCTCTCTGGGACTGGCATGCGCAGACCATTAAAAAAAGAGGAGGGGGAAATACATTTTTTTTCAGTGAAGATTGTTTTGCACATGTGCAGAACAGAAAATAAAAATGGTGGCGCCCAGGATAGAACCGGTTACGGTCACGTGTCCGGCCGAGTTACTACCTATTCGGCCAAAGTGGTCCAAACCGGTACGAACCCACCGCTGGTGGTCACCCTTCCAGGGGTTCCAAGACAGCCGGAAACCTAAAAGGGCCATTTTGAAAAGGTGGGAAGCCAGCAAACATAAAGGACAGGTGGGGGGGGCAGAGCGTGGAGGGCCATTCTAATGTCCTGCTTCTATTTAGGTCTCTCCGGCCGTCTCCTCGGCTTCTGGAGGACACTAGATGGTCCTCTCTAAATGAGACCCCGTCGAGCTCTTACGGCGAATTTCTTTCCTGAGATCCCTCCACGAAGCAGGTGTGAAAGTCCTGGAAAGTTCCAGAAGTGCTTTTGCAAAAGGCAGCTGGACTTCATTTCTTTTTCCCTTTTTCTCATCCAGGAAGATCCTTCAGTTCTAAGTGATGGGTGCGTTTAGACGACTGCAGAGAATATAAATCCTTCCATTCAGCCAGAATGGATCGTAGAGTCGAGGCAAGTCGAATAGAATAGAACAGAAATATGGAATGGAACAGGACAGAACGGAACAGGACAGAATAGAACAGAATGATGAAGAATGGAATGGAATGGAATTTAGAATAGAATAGAACAAGAGAGAAGAGAGAAGATAAGAGAAGAATGGAATGAGGAATAGAAGAAGAGAGGAGTAGAGTAGAGTTGGAAGGGATCTTGGAGGTCTTCTAGTCCAACCCCAGGAAACCCTGCCTATACTGGGTGGATTTAATGGATCAGCCCAGCTCTGTGGCCATCAGCTTGGAGATAATATGAGACCTTCAGGACTGATAGTCCTTGCTCGCCATGCCTTTTATCCCATCCCCTTTAAGGTAGCGGTCTTTGCCAGGTCTTCTTCTGGCCATGAACTGACAGATGGACTATCCCAAAGCTGCTTTTCCAGAAGGCACCTGGACTTTCTTGGAGGGTTTTTCCCCCCCTTGAAAACATTTGACTTCTCATCCAAGAAGCTTCTTCATTCGGATGAAGGTGAAGAACGATGGATGAGCTTGGCTGAAGAAGCTCCTTGGATGAGAAGTGAAACGTTTTCAAGGAAGTCCGGTTGCCTTTTGGAGAAGCACCTTTGGGACAACCCCGATTTGGATGATTGAGAACCTCCATAGATGTTCTGAGAGGTTCACCCCAACTTCCTCCTTCAGTCAAAATGTGAGACTTCAGATCTCTTCATTGGTCACCTCACTGGGGATGACCTCTGGGCTTGGAGGCTCCTCCTTCCAGGACAGGGAGAAGTCCTTGGGATCCTGTCTCTGGCTGAAGGTCATCTCTGGGGTGGACATCCCTGGGGAGACCCTCCTGGCCTGCTCCTAAGTCTGCCTCTGCCATGTTTACGAGCCATTACCCCGAAGAGAGAGGGGGGGGGGCTTCCCTCCACTTGATGACTTCTCCTGAATCAAATGAATACGGAGAAGGAACGGAATTGGATTCCATTTATTACCTAATTCCGCCTAGCAGCCGCCAATTACAGAAAAGCAATTAGAGGGAGTTGCATTACTAGCAATCTCCAAGCCCCCAACAGACGCCCCCCAGGAACGTTTCTGGCTCCGATCAGGTTTATTTGTCTCTGCAACTTTCCTGCCTTTGTGGGTGGGGGGGGGGAGGGCAGCTGCAGCGATGATGGGAGGTTCTTGGCCAAAGGTGAGCGGCTTGGAACAATTGATTGGAATAGAAACTGGAAGGGACCTTGGAGGTCTTCTAGTCCAGCCCCCTGCTCAAGCAGGAGATCCTAATCGCATTTTAAACAAATGACTGTCCAGTCTCTTCTTTTTTAAAAAAAAACAGTGATGGGGAACTCAACAACTTCCGATGGCAAGTTGTTCCACTGGTTAATTCTTCTCACTTTAGGAAGTTTCTCCTTAACAATATAACAATAATAATCCGAATAGAGCTGGAAGGGACCTTGGAGGTCTTCTAGTCCAGCCCCCTGCTTAAGCAGGAAACCTTATTCCATTTCAGACAAATAGGTGTTCAATCTCTTCTTAAAAACTTCCAGTGATGGAGCACCCAGAACTTCTGGAGGTCAGCCGTTCCCCTGGTTGGTTCTTCTCACTGTTAGGAAGTTTCTCCTCAACAATAATAATATAACAATAATAATCAGAATAGAGCTGGAAGGGACCTTGGAGGTCTTCTAGTCCAACCTCCTACTCAGGCCGGAATCCCTATACCATTCCAGACAAGTGGCTGCCCAGTCTCTTTTTAAAGACCTCCAGTGATGGAACCCCCATCACTTCTGGTGGCAAGGAGTTCCACTGGTTGACTGTCCTCACTGTTAGGAAGTTTCTCCTTAGTTCTAGGTTGCTTCTCTTCTTGATTAGTTTCCATCCGTTGTTTCTCGTCCTGCCTTCCGGTGCTTTGGAGAATAGGTTGACCTCCCCCTCTTCTTCTTTGGGGCAGCCCCTCAAATACTGGGAGGCTGCTGTCACGTCCCCCCGAGTCCTTCTTTTCTCTAGGCTGGCCAATTCCTGCAGCTGTTTTAGTCTCCAGGCCTTTAATCGTCCTACCTGCCCTTCTGTGCACTTTATCCAAAGACTCAACATCTTTTTTGTGATGCGTTGACCAAAACTGAACCAAAACTGCACCATGTGACCCCCGACCCAGAAGCAGAGAGCACAAAATGGTGTTGAGGGGTGTGGATGTTGTGTCCTTGTCACACCGCGTCTTCCTTTTGGTTTGGAGTAGCTGCACCGGCTTCCCGGCCCCACCATCTGGGGCAAGGGGCTTGGGGTTCGCTGGAAGATGACGGGGGGCCTTTGGTGGGAGATTGGTAGCCGTTTACATGTAAGCATTTGTTTAACAACCATTCGAAGTTACTCAAAAAAAAGTGACTTATGAAAAGTCTTTGCATAAAACACTCCATTCCCCTCCATCTCGGTCAATTTAATTCTAACCCACTTTTAAATGTGTGGCCTCTTATTTTAATGTATTATAAAATGGGCTCCCAGCTGCCTTCTGAGTTCGGTTGTTTTCTTGCGGACGTTTCATTGCCAAACTAGGTAACATCATCAGTGCTGCAAGGGAGCATGTTTTATATGGTATTTTTATTGAATGATTGTAAGCCACCCAGAGTCCCCTTTGGCAAAATGGGTGTTGCGTAAGCTTAATAAATAAATAACAACCGTAATGGAAAAAAAAATTGTAAGATCCGATGTGACTCACTTAACGACTGGCTCAGCAACAGATATTCTGGTCCAAATTTTAGTCATAAAATTAAGGACTATAAATAATTGCAAAAAGTCTGTCTGGAAGGATTGTGGTGTCTTTAGCCCATCACATCAGCATGGGAACATCAATTCCCAAGAGCTGAGATGGCGCAGTGGTTAGGGTGCAGCACTGCAGGCCACTTCAGCTGACTGTTATCTGCAGTTCGGCGGTTCAAATTTCACCGGCTCAGGGTTGACTCAGCCTTCCATCCTTCCGAGGTGGGTGAAATGAGGACCCGGATTGTTGTTGGGGGAGATATGCTGACTGTAAAACGCTTAGAGAGGGCTGAAAGCCCTATGAAGCGGTATATAAGTCTAACTGCTATATTGCTATTGCTAATTCTCACCTGCATCTCCAGGTAGAGCTGGGATCATGATTGAAAGGCCTTGGACTTTCCAGCCTCGAGTTACGTCGTTCTACTACATCTCCTTATCAGAGGAGGAGGAGGAGGAGGAGGAGGAGGAGGAGGAGGAGGAGGAGGAGGAGGAGGAGGAGGAGGAGGACTGTGGGGCCCTTGGTGCTCTAATAGCAATAGCAATAGCAGTAGACTTATATACCGCTTCATAGGGCTTTCAGCCCTCTCTAAGCGGTTTACAGAGTCAGCATATTGCCCCCAACAACAATCCGGGTCCTCATTTCACCCACCTCGGAAGGATGGAAGGCTGAGTCAACCTTGAGCCGGTGAGATTTGAACAGCCGAACTGCAGAACTGCAGTCAGCTGAAGTAGCCTGCAGTGCTGCATTTAACCACCGCGCCACTCCGGCTCTCTGAGCTTGGTTGTTTTCCTGCAGACTTTTCATGGCCCAACTAGGGAACATCATCAGTGCTAGAAGGGAGGAGAAGGACCATGGGGGTCTTTGGTGCTCTCTGAGCTTGGGGTTTTTCTTGCAGACGCTTCATGGCCCAACTAGGGAATTGCATCAATGCTAGAAGAGAGGAAGAGGAGGAGGAAGAGGTTTAGCATATTGTTATACTGCTAGCGCTCTAGCACCAATTATCATAAGGCGCAAGGGGACTCGGGCATTGTGTGCCTTATAATTCCTTTCAATGAATGCCTAGTTGACTCATCCTCGAGTGAAGATGTTAGGTGCCCCAGGGTCAAGGACTATCTGGGGCCTCTTCCTTTGAGTAGCTCTCCTGGGGGAACCGGTGGTGATGCCCTCCACCTTTCTGGGGGAAGAATGTGACCCAAAAAAAAAAGAGATCTTAGAACAGAAAAAGACATTCCTTGTTTTCCCCTGAGTCTCTGAGAGACGGGGGCCTCGCACTTATGGGGCAGTCTCCCCAGCCCTTGGGTGGCCTATGGGTCACCCCTGGAGGGTCTGTGTCATGTGTTTATTCATCCACGGAGAGGTTTTATATGGTGGCCCATTTCACTCGCAGGGACTCCGGGCCACTAACAGAGTTGCAAGGCATCCCACTCACGTCAGAAGCACCGAGGGGCTTCCGGGTTGAAAGGATGAGCCAGTGACATCACCGTTGGCCAGGGGACATCCTGTTGGGGGGCTCCCTTCATGTCCCTGACAGGACGGGGGCTCACCCACCCCGTGGCAGCTCTCAGGCTTGCTAACCTCCAATTCAGCATCGCAGCCACTCCGCTCCCTTTAACGCCTGTTAAAGTGAGACCCCAAATGGAAAACTCCCACCCCTCTGGGGATAACAACCAAGCCTGCCTCTGGATGGGCTCCAGGTGGCCCTGGGGTCCCCAGACCCTCTGGCCAAGCCACGTCTTCAGGGGCTTTGGGAAGAGTCTCAAGATGGGGACCAGTTTTGGTGAGTCAGTAGAGAGGACTGGGAAGGGATGGTCCTTCAAAGAAGAGGGAGGGAGCCATCGTGGAGAAGGGCCCTCTCCTTGGTCCCACCACATGGACCTTCTTAAGAGAGGGGAGCCATAATATCTCCTGGCCCCCTGCTCTGGTGGGTCACGTAGAGATGAGAGGGAAGTGGTGGTCCTTCAAATAACAGAGAGGGAGCCACCACATAGAAGGCCCTTCCTGGCATCACCAGATGGACCTTCTGAAGAGAGGAGACCCATAACATCTCCTGTTTTGGTGAGTCAGTAGAGAGGACTGGGAAGGGATGGTCCTTCAAAGAACAGGGAGGGAGCCACCATGGAGAAGGCCCCTCTCCTTGGTCCCACCACATGGACCTCCTTAGCAGAGGGGAGCCACAACATGCCTTGCCTCCCCATTCTGGTGGGTCAGGTAGAGGTGAGAGGGAAATGAGGGGCTCCTTGGTGCCCTCTGAGCTTGGTGGTTTTCTTGCAGGCGCCTCATTGTTCGTGGGCCATGGGGGATGCCTTCGCAAGTACATTCCAGTGGAGAATTGGCTGGAGATGTCATAACGTTGGAAAGTGGATATGTTCCACAAGGTTTCTTGCAAGGAGAAACATGAAGGGAGCCAACACGGAGAAGGTCCTTCTTCTTGGCATCATCAGATGAACCTGCTTAAGAGAGGAGACCCATAACATCTCCTGGCCCCCTGTTTTGGTGAGTCAGTAGAGATGATTGGAAAGGGATGGTCCTTCAAATAACATGAAAGGAGCCAACACAGAGAAGGCTGTTCTTCTGGGTCCAACCAGATGGACCTTTTTAAGAGAGGAGACCCGTAACATCTCCTGGCCCCCTGCTCTTCGAATAACAGGGATGGAGCCACCACATAGAAGGCCCTTCTTCTTGGCATCACCAGATGGATCTTCTTAAGAGAGGAGACCCGTAACATCTCCTGTCTCCCCTCTCTAGTGAGTTGGGTAGAGATGGCCAGGAAAAGACAGTCCTCCAAATAATCTGGCCCCCGGACGCATCGGGCTTTGAAGGAGACAACCGACACCTTGAATTGGACCCAGAAGCAAATCAGTAGCCAATGCAGCTTCCATAACAGAGGTGACCATGTTCCAATATAGACTTCTACAAATCCACATGGCCGGCTGCATTTTGAACCCACCGAAGCTTCTGGGTGCTTTTCCAGGGCAGCCCCATGTAGAGCGCATAGCATTGGTCAACACGGGGGGGGGGGTTTGACTGTGACCGTGAGCAAATGGAAGTCCTAACTGGCTGGAAGATGGGCTGATCTGTTGCCTTGCAAGTCAACTTCGAGGCAGCACATTGCGGTTATCTAAGTAGGACAAAGTTAGGGCATGAGTCATGCTTACTTGAGCAGTGGAAATGCCACTTTATGTGCCGTCAGCATAGGGATGACATTGGTGCATTGGGGGGGGGGGTGCTGCTGTTCAGGAGTGTCCTTCTGAGTTCGGCTTTCAAAAGATCTGCTTTCAAGGAAAGCTCTTCAGGATCCATTGAGGTCCCTTTGGATCCATAAAGCACCTGCAGTTGACCAACTGAATATCTCCTCCCATCCCATTGGCCGTGACTATTATCAGAGAAACCAGGAAGCGGTCTGGCCATGGCAAAGGACTAAGAACAACGTCCTCTGACTTTGACAGTTAGATCTAAAAGTCTTTGCCCACTGAGAGACAGATGGATGGAAGGACAGACAGGCAGACAGCCTACCTTGCCCAATGAGGTCAAGTCCAGGATTGCCATGGAGGCCATCAATAGCAATAGCAATAGCAATAGCAGTTAGGCTTATATACCGCTTCATAGGTCTTTCAGCCCTCTCTAAGCGGTTTACAGAGAGTCAGCCTATTGCCCCCAACAACAATCCAGGTCCTCATTTTACCCACCTCGGAAGGATGGAAGGCTGAGTCAACCATGAGCCTGGTGGGATTTGAACCGCCGAACTGCAGATAACAGTCAGCTGAAGTAGCCTGCAGTACTGCACTCTACCCACTGCGCCACCTCGGCTCTTAATCTGGAGTTCTGAGCCTTCCTGGATTGCTATTCCAAAAGTTAGAAGTCTCCCAGGTTAAGAATGGCTCTACTGCCATTTTGGCTGGTCAAATAATTTGGGAAAGGCATCTGCCATTCAACAAAGGAGGACAGAATATCTGCCAGCTTGTCACTCAAGGCCTGTCTCCTTAGGAACATTCCTCCTGGTGGCCCCCAGATACTTACACATTAACAGAGTTGGAAGGGACCTTGTAGGTCATCTAGTCCAATCCCCCCCCCCTGCCCAAGCAGGAGACCCTACTACACCATCTCTGAGGGATGGCAGTCCAGTCTCTTCTTGGAAGCCTCCAGGGATGAAGCTCCCACAACCTCCGAAGGCAACTTCTGTTCCATGGGTTGATGGTTCTCCCTGTCAGGAAATTCCTCCTTATTTCCAGGTTGAATCTCTCCTTGGATCCATTTCCATCCATTCTTCCTTCTCTGGCCTTCAGCTGCTCTCTCTGGGCGACCCAAGTGCTTCTGTCTCTAAAATCATCTTCAGCGTTCTAGATGGTGCTGGATCCCAAATCTGGTAGAGTGGACTTTTAAAGGGGGGGGATTCTGACACGTGACCAGGTTTGGATGGCAACGCCCACAGCTTCCCCATCGATGGCTCTGGCTCTATTACACACAGCTGGTGTTTACCAACCACAACCTGAGCTACAAGCCTCGGAGAAGAAGACACGCCAAGCTGAGGGAAGGGAGCAATTATCCTTTCCAGTCCCTCCAAATTGAGAGAGGATTAAAAAACAACAACCTCAGAATGAATCTGTGGAAAGGGTCCAAAGTTGAAGAGCACAAGATGAGTGTCATTCAACAAATTGTGCGGCTACACACATGGCAGAGCACAACGCGCACCTGGGAGAAGGGCCCTCTAAATTTTTAATAGGATCGCATTGCATCATTTGTAATTATGTGGTGGTTTAGGATGCTCAGCTGGACAAAACTGTGCTTGATTTCGGATAATAAAACAAGGCAATAAGCCGGGATGAACGGTTGGCTATACACGAGGACGTGATGACGTCGGACAAACTCGAGATGGAAGAGGACGAGGAGACTGGTGGGAAAATAGTCTCCCTGGATGCAAACAGGCTCTCTTTCGCAGGACAACAGGCAGCACCAGTGATCTGGAGCAGTGTTTCCCAAACTTGGCAACTTGAAGATGTCCGGACTTCAAGTCCCAGAATTCCCCAGCCAGCGAATGCTGGCTGGGGAATTCTGGGACTTGAAGTCTGGACATCTTCAAGTTGCCAAGTTTGGGAAACACTGATCTGGAGTATCGGGACCTATAGATCAACATCTGGCAATCCCGGTTAAGAAGACTGGAGTATCTCTATGTCGCGAAAGGAGAGAATTAGCAGTGGTATATGGGGTCTTTGGTGGTCTCAAACCTGGTTGTTTTCTTGCAGACGTTTCATCACCCAACTAGGTAACATTATCAGTGCTTAGGTGGCGCAGTGGTTAAATGCAGCACTGCAGGCTACTGCTAGATCAGCAGTTCAGCGGTTCAAATCTCACCGGCTCAGGGTTGACTCAGCCTTCCATCCTTCCGAGGTGGGTAAAATGAGGACCCAGATTGTTGGGGGCAATATGCTGACTCTCTGTAAACCGCTTAGAGAGGCCTGAAAGGCCTATGAAGCAGTATATAAGTCTACTGCTATTGCTATTGCTTAGACGGGAGTGGGGTTTGCTCTCTGTTTATATATTTTGGCTTGCCCTGTCAGTGTTGTCAGGGGGGTTTCTTGATAAGGCTGCTGTTTACTCTTAGCTTGTTTATCTGAATTGTTAGCCCCTTGATTGAGTACTGTTAAATCCTTGATTGTTGGTCTAGTGTTAATCTTGCTGTTAATCTTCTTACCTGGTGTTGATTACTGGCAAGGTTGTGTTCTGGTCTTTTAGCTTTTCCGTTATCTCTTTTGAATGGCGGGTAGACGTTGTTCATCTCCATGTGCCTGTTGATGGCTGATTTGTCTGAATGCCAGACTAAGATGGCAGGCTGAACCGAGGTAGGCCTCAAGCCTGAACCAAACTAGGGTTTCATGATATTAAGCTTTAACTGTTCACATAGAAAGCATTTGCTTTTAGGACATAGTGCGGTAAGACACAGGTTAGAAGGAAGTCTGCACATGGAAAATATGCTGAAGCGAAGCATCTGTTTTAGGCCATCTGCTGGCTTGGCTGTTAATCTCTTTGGTAGACACATATTGTTAGTTCCTCAAAATTCCAGGAATTCTCCAACCTTTTTGGACTTGGCTTGTTCTACGATGCTCACCGTTTCCCACTTGAAACTGCGGTGAAGCCTTCCCATGTGCTGTGCAACTAGAGCCCTTTCATCCTGTCTTCCGGTTGCTAGTTGGCGATCTCTGAGCGTGCTTGTTTTCTTGCAAGCATTTCATTACCTATGTACTAGGTAACATCAGAGCTGGCCCTGATGGCGTCACATAGTTGGCTCATGAAATGTCTGCAAGGAAGTCAACAAGCTCAGAGACCACTAAAGTCTCAACCCTCTTCCTCTTCCCTTCATGTACTCATGATGTCGCCTAGTTGGGTCATGAAATGTTTGCAAGCAACAATCAAGCTGAGGGGACACCAAGAACTCCACAATTTTCTTCCTCTTCCTCCTCCTCCTCCCCTCCCTTTATCCATCTCCTCCTCTCCACAAACCCTCCTCCCAGTGGTGAAATTCATTTTTTTTTGCTACTGGTTCTGTGGCTGTGGCTGTGGCTTTGTGGGTGTGGCAGGGAAAGGATACTGCAAAATCTCCATTCTCTCCCCACTCCGGGGCCAGCCAGGTGTGGTATTTGCCGGTTCTCCAAACTATTCAAAATTTCCGCTACCAGTTCTGCACACCCTATCAGAACCGGCTGAATTTCACCCCTGCCTCCTCCCTTCTAGCACTGGTGATGTTAGCTAACGGGGTCATGAAACCTGTACAAGGAAAGCCACCAAGCTCCGAGACCCCCAAGGACCCCACAGCCCAACCCCGAGCTGCACAGCTTCCCTTCTAACCCTAGCCCTGGCCTTTCAGAAGGCGCTCTGTTGTGGGTTGCCGAGTGACACAGTGTCACAAACCTTGTATTGCCGGCTTCACGTAGACCCTAGTAGCGTTACAAGACAGAGAAGCAAATCTGGCATCTGGAGGGGAGGGTGGGAGAAAAAGCAATAACAAGAAGACGGCTTCAAAGTCAGACATTGTCTGAGTAAATGTATATTCCCGTCACAGTGCAGAGGCAACATTTCTAAGGACGATAAAACAGTTGTGATGGAGACGTGTTCAGTGGCGGAACTGAGCCCACACCATTGCGCCGAGTGTTGGGAGGACATTCGGGGATTGTGAGCAAGAACCAGAAACTGCTGGGGGGGGGGGCAGATGTGGGGGGGGGGAGTCCACCGGGCTGTTAAATTCGGGTGCATGGACGAGTTCAAGGCTGCTGTATTTTCCTCCCGGAGGGGAAGAACCTGCTGAATGAAGAGAGAAATTTAAGCGGGGTTGAAAGGGAGCAGAAGGACGTCTGGGTCCTCTTCAATTTGCTCCCAGGGTTATTTAAAACCACCCCAACAAAGGCTCGATGAGAGGCAGGCCCCGGGCTTGGAAAGCCACCAAGACCCTCCGAGGAGGCCGGGAGGATTTCAGAGCCTGGCTTAGAGCCGAAGAGAAAATTCTTCTTTGCAAAAGAAAATGAAATAAAGCTGGATCTGCCAGGAGAATAAAAGGCACCCACATTCGGGCCAAGGCAAACCTTACTAGAGAAAGGAAGTCCAGTTCAAACGCTCGGTACTGGAAACGCCAGGAGGAGGACAGGGGGGGCTTAACCTTGCCCAAAACGAGTGTGTGCCCAAACCCCCAAAATGCGATGTGTGTCAGGCCTGCAATTATATTCCTTTCAGAATTTTGGCCTGCTACACTTTCTCTTATTTCTTTATGCTGTTTCATTAGCATGGTTGATGGGAGGGGGGAATAGACAGGAGTAGGATTGTGGAATGTATTGTTTTCATTCTTTACTAGAAGCCAAGGTCATCTTTTGTCTCCACACTTTTACACCTGACCTGAAGCAGCTGGGTGTGGATGCCAGCGTGGAAGAAGAAGATTGGACCATGTGATGAATTTGTGGGTGTGGGGACAAGATCATGAACTTTTAACTGGGTGGAATTCTGATGTCATTTCCAGTATTGGGATTAACACAGATGTGCTAAGATGTCTGCTTTATTAAATTGGAACTTTAAGGATCGTTTTGCCTTGGACTCTGATTTAATTCTACATGATACTTGGAACGCT
Organism: Thamnophis sirtalis; assembly: GCF_051295495.1. Lineage (NCBI taxonomy): Eukaryota > Metazoa > Chordata > Lepidosauria > Squamata > Natricidae > Thamnophis > Thamnophis sirtalis. The sequence goes on along the minus strand of NW_028261385.1, from coordinate 404,609 downwards.
GACAATGTGTGCACGCCCCCGGATATGTGTTCCCCCCTGTGCCCCCTGTGCATGCATGCGCAGCCCCCTCGCACGTGCCATGCCCCGCACATGTGCAGAAGAGACCAAAGCTGGTGGGAGGTGCACTTGCATGCACAGCATAGCTGAACTGGGCTCCCGTGTCCACAGAGAGGCACACAGCAAAAGGAAGTGGACGGTGTGGGAGAGAGTCAAATGATTCCCAGCGGCTCTTTTGGCACAGCGCGCCCAATGTGGGGGTCGCACAGCACATCGGATCCTAAGTGAGCCCGTCGGGGTCTCCCGGCAGTTGGGGCGCAAAGGACGGGCTGAGCTAGTGGGGCCGGAGGTGGAGGAGGCAGAGGGGCAACCTGGAAGGCAGAATCCAAAGAGATTGGGGAATGTAAAAGTCAACCCGATTCCTCTTCCCATTGGTTTAAAAGAGGAGAAACTCCCTCATGGTATTGATGACGCTACCTAGTTGGGCAATGAAACGTCTGCAAAAATAGATAAAGAACCAGGCTCACTCTTCTATACAGCCCAGTATATAAACGGGGAGCGAACCCCTCTCTCTTCTAGCACTGGGGATGTAACCTAGTTGGCTAATGACACCCCTGCAGGAAAACCACCAGGCGTGGAAGGCATCCAGGACCCCACAGATCAACCCCACAGAGCTACAACCATTCTATTGAAGGAAATGAAGAGCGGCTGCCGCTCTGCTTATTGGCTGCTTGAATGATGCTGGGGGGGGGGGGGGCTCTTCCTGATCCCAATACTGGAAATGACATCAGAATTCCACCCAGTTAAAAGTTCATGATCTTGTCCCCACATCCACAATCCATCACATGGTCCAATCTTCTTCTTCCATGCTGGCATCCACACCCAGCTGCTTCAGGTCAGGTGTACTGGTGCAGAAAACAAAGGATGACCTTGGCTTCTAGTAAAGAATGAAAACAATACATTCCACAATCCTACTCCTGTCTATTCCCCCCTCCCATCAACTATGCTAATGAAACAAGAGAAAGTGTGGCAGGCCAAAATTCTGAAAGGAATATAATTGCAGGCCTGACACACATTGCATTTTGGGGGTTTGGGCACACGCTCGTTTTGGGCAAGGTTAACCCCCCCCCCCCCCCCGTCCTCCTCCTGGCGTTTCCAGCACCGAGCGTTTGAACTGGACTTCCTTTCTCTAATAAGGTTTGCCTTGGCCCGAATGTGGGTGCCTTTTATTCTCCTGGCAGATCCAGTTTTATTTTATTTTCTTTTGTTGATGACGGTTGTGTGTTGTGTATGTGATCCTCTTTTATGACCGTCCGATAGACAAAAGCCCATGGAGGAGCCACATTCTCTTAACAACCCTGTTACTAACTTAACGGCCGCAGTGGTTCACTTAACGACTGCGGCAAGGAAGGTGGTAAAATGGGGCAAAACTCACTTTGCTGCCTCGCTTAGCAATGGACGTGCTTATTTATGGTCGTAAGTCGAGGACTACTTATAACGGAGTGGGCCCCCTACCTCACTCTCTCTTGGCTTTGGGCCAGGCAGTGTCGGAGATGGTTCCCCTTCAGGTGGGGGGATAGAATACGATTTCTGTGGGTTCAGCCTTCCGTCGAAGCTCCCTTCCGAATGCTGCCTAGCAGGAGGACCCGTCAGGATCCGAACCTGCTACCGAAGTGCTGAACGAGAATCTGTGGGATCTGCAAGGGCGACCCCTTGTGGCCGAACTAGGCAATAGGTTCCTGGCAGCCAGAGAGGCCTTGGGGCAGGAGGTCAAACCCACTTTGGGGATTCCAGGTGATGCTGCTGGAGCCAGGAAATACCCCAAAGCTTTGAACATCCGTTCTTGAAGGGGCTTTTGACCCTCTCTTAAAAAATAGTCCCTGTTCTCTTTTGTCACGTGACACGTTCATCGCAAGGCCTGCCAGATGTTCAGGTTGGGTTTAGCATTTCCATCCAACGTTGGAGTCCTTCCGAAGAGCCTGGGACAGGCAGATGTGTGAATGTTGGTTTTGCAAGGTGTTGTACCACAATAATATCTCACAAGATACAATCGGTATTGTTGGCGCAAGTCCCGAGTAAAGCTACCATCCTGCGATTGACCCATGAGGATTGTGTCCCTGCTGATGGTGTCCAAGGAGGGCTCCAGATGTGTTTGGGATTGCACCTGGCAGCACCTATTATTGCGGTTGGTTGCAGAGTCAGCCAGATGTTTAGATTGGATTTGGCTTTTTTTTTTACAAAAAAACCCCCTTTCTTGAAAATTTAAAACATTACAATACAAATACATCTTTAAAAATAGTTTTGTATAAGTTGCAATCCTTTTTGACAGTACCGACATAACCATTTGTTATTCAAATACATTTTTATACATTCCTAATTATTCCTATTATCGATACATCTGTGTTTCTAACCTCTACATTTCACCTTCCTGTTATTCCTCCATTGACGCCAGTTTTCCCAAACTGTATAATATTCTGAGTCTTCCTTGTCCCTCAACTCCAAGGTGAGTTTTTCCATCTCTGCGCAATCAAGAATCTTTTGGATTATCAGACAGTCTGTCGGCAGGGTGTCACTTTTCCAGCCTTGTGCTATTCTCGCTGCTGTAATTAAGTGCAAGATTAAATATTTTATCTCTTTCATGTACTTTCTCTTAATAATCCCCAGAAGGAACAGTTCCGCTTTGAGCTCTGTTTGGGTGTTTGTAATTTCCTGTAACCATTTTAGTCCAATATTTTTTAGCTTTCGGGCATAAGCATCGTGCATGAAAGGCCCTTTTGCCTGTTTACATTTCCAACACTTTGGATTTAACTTCGGATACATTTTTGCCAATCTCGGGGGGGGCTAAATATGGATTTGGCTTTTTTTTTTTTAATCGACCAATCAAGGCCTTCCTAAGGACTTGGGATAGCCAGATGTTGTTTGGTTAAAGACATTGTCACAGGTTGTGAGCTGTTCCAAGTCAAGCCGCCTTTTGCAATTGACGGGTGGGTGTTGTGTCAATTGCCGAGGGGGTTCAAGGGGTGCTCCAGCTGTTTTGGGGTTGCACCCAATGTGCCTCTGACTATGGGTGTCCCTCTGCTCTTCCTCTTCTATTTGCAGGACTTATTGTTTTGCGATCTTCAGTTCTTTCTCTCATCTTCTGCTGTCTCCAGACGTTTTGTCTGTCTTGTCAACAATTGTTGAGTTCAGTGTGTTGTGTGGCAGGGGCTTGTCTGTCTGGATTCTGAAGCCCCAGAGCAATTGACAGTGTAGCTCCTTCCTTTTCTGTGACTCTCTCTATGTTATGGTGCCACCAGCTCTTGTTTGCAGGCAAATGGTATTTCTTGCAGATTTTCCAATGCACCGTTGTCGCTACTTTCTCGTGTTGCTGTTAGTAGTCGGTCTTGGCAACCCTTTCTTACTTACTAAGGTCAGCCAGATGTTCAGGCTGGATTTGGCATTTTTATCCCCCCATCAAGTCCTTCCAAGGACCTGGAATAGGCAGATGTGGATAAGTGGTGGTGATAGGGGCATCGGTGCAGAATGTGAGCTGTTCCGAGTAAGGCTGCCTTTTGCAATTGACAGGTGGGGGTTGTATCAATGCCGGTGCTGTCCAAGACTCAAGGCATTTGTTGCTATTGGTAGAACCTCTCATTTCTCTTACCACCATTGTTCTGCTTCGATTTGCAGCTCTTTGTATTGTGTTTGTGGTTGTGATTGTTACACTTTTATTCATTAAACATGAAACTCAGTCAACTGAACATTTAAAAATGTATCACAAATATTATTGACACTGGCACTGATGGTTGTTACGGGTTGCTCCCAACATCCTAGGTACCAACCAAGTCGTTGATGTTGTTGTTGTTGATTTAATGTTCAAATTGATTTACTGGGACAGGTAAAAACTTAATATTTCAAGTCCTAACCAAGGACCTAAGAACAGTTAAGATAACATCCGAATATGTAGGCTTTTCTGCCTAAGATGGTTTATTGCTATTACTATTATTTATTCATTCATTCATTAAACATGAAGCTCAGCCAACTGAACATTCAAAAATGCATCACAAATATCAGTGACTGGTGCTAATGGTTGATACGGGTTGCTGCCAGCGTCCTGGGTATCAACCAAGTTCCTTCTTAAAATATAAGATGCTCCGAGTAGCCCAGTTTTTGCAGTTCTGCTGGTGTGATTGCAGGAAGCTGCAATTTGTGGATGTGTCTTGTAAAATTCTTGGACATGGTGCCAAGTGCCCAGATGACAATGGGGGTCACTGTGACATGCTTCATCCACAGCCGTGTAGTTTCGATGGCCAGGTCGCCATATTTCATGATTTTTTCTAGTTCTTTTTCTTCGACTCTGGCGTCTCCAGCAACAACGATATCAATCAACTGTACACTTCGGCCCTCCACAACCGTGATATCTGACGTGTTGTGCTCCAAAGGACGATCCATTCATTCTCGAAAGTCCCACAAGATCTTCCCCGTCTCATTTTCGATAACTTTTTCCACTTTATGTTCCCATGACTTTCTGCATACGGGTAAATCATATTTTTTACATAGTGACCCGTGGATTAATTATGCAACTCGGTCGTGTCTAGCTTTGTGATCAGATTGTGCGATTTTGCTGCGTCATCATCATCATCATCATCATCATCATCATCTCTTTTATTCATTAAACATGAAACTCAGTCGACTGAACATTCAAAAATATATCACAAATATCATTGACTGGTGCTTCATTGTTGTTGTTGTTGTTGTTTAAAAGGAGGCGAGTGGATTGGCCCCCACTTTGAGGGCTCTGAGCCTCCATGTTTCTCAGCCCTCCCCCCGTCTCTCTCCTCCAAAAGAACCATGAAGCGAAGCAAAGAAAACTCATGGATGATGGAGGGGGCAGCTGTGGATTATGGGTATGGCATCATGAGTGGGAAGTGTCAGAAACACCTTCCACCCCTCATTAATCTGCAGAGGGGGGGTGTCACAAAAGTCAGAAGCGTGTCCCTAACTGTGCAATCCGTGCACGGCTCTGGCCATGTGCCCTGCGCACAGCGTCTTCCTCCTTTGATCCCCCCCACAGCTGCCTTTTTAATCTGCTTTCTTCCTGAAAACAAAATAGAAGCGCTGGGCCAGCCAGAAGCTTCTTGTCAAGCAGATTTTTCTGAAGTGGAAAATTGTCTCTTCGTTGCTGGTTTTCTTTCTCTCCGGGGTTCGTGGCTCACAGTTGTGAGCCGCGAATTGCAGCTCCCGGTGGGGCTGACTCTGAATCCTCCTGCCTTGTTGAAAGAGAAACAGAGGATCCTCCATCCCTGGTGGCTTCCCAGAAGAGTCTGGACAACCGCTTCTCCAGAATGGTCTCCTGCTTGAGCAGGGGGTTGGACTAGAAGACCTCCAAGGTCTCTTCCCGCTCTGTTGATCTGTATTCTGCATCCCCATTGTCAGAGAGAAGAGTTAACCAGGGGAACTGCCTGCTTCCAGAAACTGTGGCTGCTCCGTCATTGGATGTTTTCAAGAAGAGATTGGACAGCCAGTTGTCCGAAGTGGGAGAGGGTCTCCTCCTTGAGCAGGGGGTTGGACTAGAAGACCTCCAAGGTCCAATTCTGTTTTTCTGTGATGAGTGGGCATAATGGCATCATGCCCACTCATCGCAGGGCAGGAGAGGGCAGGTAACATCATGAAGTCATGGCAATAGTGTGCTAGTGCCAGACGTTACATAAATGGGCTGCATCATCACAGCATCTATGGCCATGCCAAGCAGGCCCTTTCGTGCTGCGGCAGAAGCCAGTTGACTGAGGCAGGGTCCTCAAAGAAAAACAGAATCACGGAGTTGGAAGAGACCTTGGAGGTCTTCTCGTCTAACACTCTGCTTAAGCAGGAGACCCCATGTGTCAGGGTTCCCAATAGCATCAAAAATTAAATCAGAGTCCTAGGCAAAGGATTCCTCAACGTTCCAATTTATTAAGAGAGCCCCGTTGGCACATCTGGGAAAACCCGAATCTGAAAGTTTCCCGGTTTTCCCCATCCAGTTGAAAGTTCAAGATCTTGCATCCCCACACCCACAAGCCCATCCCATGGTCCAGTCTCCCACTGCCATGCTGGCAGCTTCCACCCATCCAGTTCCAGTCCAGTGCAGAGGTGCAGAGACAAAGGATAATGACCTTGGCTTTCTAGAAAGAATGTTGTTATGGCTACTTAGCATCTAACTCCGTACAATCCCACCTCCCATTTCCCCACCATAGAAAAGGCATAGTAGAAGAATAGAAAGTGTGGCAGGCCAAGGATCCAAAGGAAAAGTGGGCTGCAGGCCTGACACTACGTCATTTTGGACAACTGGCTGTCCATTCTCTTCTTGAAAATCTCCAGTGTTGGAGCACCCACAATGTCTGGAGGCAAGTAGTTCCACTGGTTAATTGTTCTCACTGCCAGGAAGTTTCCCCTTAGTTCCAGGTTGCTCCTCTCCTTGATTAGTTCCCATCCGTTGCTTCTTTTTCTTCCTTCTGGTGCTTCGGGGCGGCCCCACAGATATTGGAAGCCTGCTATCCTCTCCCCCCTGGTCCCCCTTTTCACTAGAGTAGCCAGGCCCAGGCCCTGCCACCGTTCTCCATAGGTTTAATCCTCCAGATAAACTATAACTGAAATATGAGAAGATATGAATGAGAGGAATCTCTTGTGCCTGGAAACCCCTGCAGGGAAGATCTCTAGTGGATCTGGAATCCACTCCTTTCAGGGGCACAGTTTGGATCTGCTTCAAGGTCTGGAAACCTCAGGTTTCTATTGAATCTGGTTTGCTAGGAAAGTCTTCAAGGGCCTGTCTGACAGGTAGCCTTTGACAGGTGGGGGTGGGTGAACAGCTGTTAGACCCCCCCTTCCCCGCTGCATAGGATAAATATTTAACCTGCTTTTAGCCGCAGAAGACCCTGATCCAGCTCTTGCCTCTGAACGGATGATGAATGGGCCAAGGCAATCCCATTAATGGGAGGCTGGGATCGGTCCCAATTCTCTGCTAATTTCCTGGCTCTTTAGTGCGGAGGAGGGGGAGGGGGGAGAGAAGGAGAGAAGGAGGAGGAAGAACAGGAGAAAAAGGGGAGAAGGGAGAAGGAAGGCGGTGGGGCAGAGAAGACGAGGAAAAAGGGAGGAGGGGGAGAGGAGGAAAAGGGGAGAAGGAAAAAGGGGGAGGAGAGAGAGGAGAAGAGGAAAAAGGGAGAAGGAAAAAGGAAGGAGGTAGGACAGGGAGGAGGAGGGAAAAGAGGAGGAAGGAAAAGGGAGAAGGAAAAAGGAAGGAGGGGAAGGAGAAGGAGAAATCATTATTTTCATAGCACCATTTTAACTGCGTAGGCTTCCAAAAAAAGCCTCTTTTAATATATATACATATATATTTGCTAGATAGGAAGGAAAGGACGAAGGGGGCCCTCAATGCAAACCTTTCCTTCAGTGGAAGCTGCTCTTCTCCCCTCCTGACTTCATTCCCTCCTCTTGGCCCCCATCACCCTTAGCTTCCTCCATGTTCCCCTGTCTCCTCCACCCTACCAGCCCCCCCCTCTCCATTGGGGGCTTCTTCCCTGCTGAAGGTTCAGGTCAGCCGGCCAGGGATTGGGGCAGACTTTTGAAGACACATGCGCACACGCACCAGCCCTGCCTTGGCTTGCTCTGAGCCAAACTAATTCATATGTCACGAAGAGAAACATTAAATCCCTTCTAGCACTGATGTTGTTCCCTAGTTGGGTCATGAAACGTCTGCAAGAAAACCACCAAGCTCAGGGAGCACCCAGGACCCCACAGTCCTTCCTCCTCCTCCTCCTCCTCCTCCTCCTCCTCCTCCTCCTCCTCCTCCTCCTCCTCCTCCTCCTCCTCCTCCACCTCCTCTCCACAAACATCACTCCCTTCTAGCACTGAGGATGTTCCCTAGTTGGGTCATGAAACGTCTGCAAGAAAACCACCGAGCTCAGAGAGCACCAAGGGCCCCCCAGTTCAGCCGCGAGCGACTGTGGTTCCTACAGGATGAGGTCCCTTCATTTCCCCATTTCTTGCTTTGCTTCCATGGAGGTTTTGGCTGATGGTTTTTACTTCTGTAATTTGTGGGGGGGGGGGGTTATATGTGGCTGTGGTGGATGTATGCAAACCATCCTGTTTAATTCCAGGGTTGAAATCCAGCAGGTTCTGGAGAACCAGGAGCAGAAAGTTCGGAGTAGTTCGGAGAACCGGAAAGTACCACCTCTGGCTGGCCCCAGAGTGGGGAGGGAATGGGGATTTTGCAGTGTCCTCCCTCTGCCCCGCCTACTAAGCCACGCCCATAGAACTGGTAGTAAAAAAAAATGAATTTCACCACTGCCCGGAAGCCAGTGGTGGGTTTCAAAAATTTTTGGAAGCTCTTCTGTGGGTCTGGCCTGCTTTCCGGGTCCACTGGTGGAACCTCTTCTAACCGGTCCGGTAGATTTGACGAACCGGTTCTACCAAATAGGTGCAAACTGGTAGGAACCCCCCACCTCTGCCGGAAGCTGCCAAGAGTCAGTTTGGATGGCGAGGGGGCCGGGGCGCCTTTCAAGTTAATGTTGTCCTGAAGCCATCCCACCCTCTCCGGGGGTCCCATGCCACTCCTTAAGAGCCGGAATAAATGCACTTAAAGGCAGCTCAGAGGGGCCTGAGGGAGGCCAGATGTCCCTCGTGCCCCCCCAGCCCTTCCGCCTGCCCCCCCCCTCCCGAAAATTTATGATCCTGTGGCTACATGGAAGGGAGGCGAAAGAACTAAATGTGAATGTTTCAATCTGATTATAATGTTTTAACTTTCAATGCCCAAATGTTCCCCTGTTTTAACCTTTTAATTGTTTCACGCTGTTATTTATCCTTATACTATCTGTTATTTATCATTATATTATCTATTTATTGACTTAGAACCAAACACTTTGTGACGATTTGAGGTCACAACGGCACTAAAACAAGGGACCTATGACCGTTTCTTGCACTTACAACCATCGCGACACCTCCATGGTCACGTGACCAAAATTCAGACCTCCCGGCACCCGACTCGTATTTACGACGGTTGCAGTGTCCCGGGATCACGCGATCTCCTTTTGCGACCTTCTGCCAAGCCCGGCCAATGGGAAGATCCACTTAACGGCCGTGTGGCTAACTTCACAACTGCAGGGATCCACTTAACAACAGTGGCAAGAAAGGCCTTAAAGTGCAGCCAAACTCACTTAACAACAGTCTCACTTAGCAACAGAAATGCTCCTGCTCAATTGTGGTCCGAAACAGAGGACTGTCTGAATTGTAAGCCACCCCAGAGTCCCTTGAGGTGGGTGGCGTATAATTTTAATCAATCAATCAATGGATCAATAAAGGTAAAGGCCTTTGGAGATTTGGTCCTGGGCCGGGATTTCTGCACTGCGTCCTCCTCCTCCCGCCGTGATTTGCCAGGGTTTAACCGAAGGGAAACCTTAATCAACCCCATAATCCACGGCTGCCTTTCATGAATTAAACGAGGGAATGAAGGCAAAATGGACAAATATTGATCCCTTAAACTGCAGTGAAGTCGTCATTATGGCTGAAGGGGGGAAGCCTCTCCGCCTTCCCAGCCGGCCTTGATTTGTTTGCCCAGGAGATAAAATGAGGTTTGCAGTCTTGCTTGAGTGGTGTTTGCCCATCTTCTCATCCTCTTAAAGGCATTAGAGGGAGATTTGAGTGGAAACAGAAGCCAGGAGGCTCCGAGCAGCTTTGGGGGGGGGGGGAGGGGGAGGCAAGTGGCTGTGGCCCTTGATCTCCTGGTGGTGTCTTTTCTGGGGCCAAGTTGTTGGATTGCTTTGTGGGTCACAGGCTCTGGCATGCTCACAGAGGGTCTGTTGTGTCTTACGGACCTCAGGTGGACTCCTCTCTTCTTTGTGGCATCCCCCCCCACACACAAATACTGGAACATTACTATTACCGTATTTTTCAGAGTATAAGATACACTTCCCCCCCATCCTAAAAGAGGGTGAAAATTTTGGCACGTCTTATGCACCGAATTTAGTGCATCACACCCACCCGCTGGCCCCCACCCTTTGGCCTCCCAGCCATTTGCCTCCTTGCAGCAACAGCAAACCGCCCGTTTCAGCTTCAGCACAGCCTGATTAGCCCAAGCAGCTGATTGTCGGTTGGATCAGCCTCCCGGCCATCAGCTGTTTCAGGCTGCAGGCATTGCCATTGTGTCCATTTTTGGCCTCTGCGCACCCTGTTTCCAGCCTCGTTTTCAGCCTCCACACGCTCCATTTTCCGCCCATTCCGATCCTGATCATCAAGAAAACGGAGTGCACGGAGGCTGAAAACGGGGTGTGCAGAGGTGGCCATAGGCTATGGCAATCCCTGCAGCCTGAAACAGCTGGTGGTCAGGAGGCCCAACAATCAGCTGCTTGTGCTATCGGGCTGTGCTGAAACAGAAAACCGGCTATTTGCTGCAAGGAGGCAAATTGCTGGGAGGCAGCAGGGTTTTTTCCCCCCCCCTACCCAAAAGCTAGGTGAGTCTTATAGTTCGGAGCATCTTATACTCCTAAAAATATGGTATGTCCTTCTTTCTATTAAAGGAGACATAACCAATTCCTGCAACCGTTCTTCTTATAGCCTTTAATCATCTTAGTTGGTCTTCTGTAAACTTCTTTTTCAAAGTCTTAACATCTTTTTTGTATCCCGGTGACCCAAAACTGTATGCGGGATTCCAGGTGTGGCCTTACTAAGGCTTCATAAAGTGGTATTAACACTTCAGGTGATTTTGATTCTATCCCTCTGTTTATTCAAACCAGGGCTGTGTTTCGGGCTGTTGCCGCACACGGCTGGCTCGTGTTGAAGGGATTGCCCACATAAGCTGCTATTGAGCCACTGCCACCTATTCTGTACCTGCCTACTTAGCATTTTATGCCTCAATGTAGAGGCACAACGTGTTGAATTGGGGGGAGGGAGGAGGGAGGCGGGGGAGTCTTTTTTGAAGCTTAGAATTTAGCACCCAGGAACTCTTCTGCCGCCAGAAAACCTCAGTCCCATTTGGGAGGATTCGTTCAGCTTCTGCTTGCCAAGAAGGAAACGTAGCCTCCTCCACCGGGTGCAATTGGCAATTCCTCTCTTTCCAGCCCCTCAGCCGCTTTGGCAACCAGGGAGGCTAGAAACGGGGGGGGGGGGGTGTCTCCAGTAGGGAAGGAAGGGCAGCGGAGGGGGTCCTGGGGGGGAGGCCGGCCAGAGGGCAAAAGCCACGTTGCAGGATTAGCCTCACACCCCCAAGGGTGCGCAGGAGGAGCGAGATGCTGCTTTGGGTCCTTTGTATCGAAGGAGGAGATCATCTAGACGGGTCTGATCAGGCCGGGGGTCCCGAGGTAGGGAAGCAAAGAGTGCCAGTAGCTAGCTAGGCTTTTTTTCTTTCCTTCCTTTTCTTTCTTTCTTTCTTTCCTTCATTCCTTCCTTCTCTCTCTCTCTTTCTTTCTCTTTCTTTCCTTCTTCCTTCTCCTTTCTTTCCTTATTTCTTTCATTCCTTTCCTTCTTCCTTCTCATTATTTCTTTCCTTCCTTCTCTTTCTCCTTTCCTTCTCTTTTCCTTCCTTCTCTTTCTTTCTTTCCTTCTTTCCTTCTTTCCTTCTTGCTTTTCTTTCTTTCCTTCTTTCCTTCTTTTTTTTTCTTTCTCTTTCTTTTTCTTTTTCTTTCCTTTTTTCTTCTCTTTCTCCTTCTTCCTTCATTCCTTCTTCTTTCTTTTTCGTTCCTTCTTCCTTCATTCCTTCATTCATTCCTTCTTCCTAGTTCTTTCTTTCCCTTCTTTCCTTCTTCCTCATTCTTTCTTTCCTTCTTTCCTTCTTCCTTTTCTTTCTTTCATTCATTCTTTCCTTCTCTCCTTCTTTCTCTTTTTTCTTTCTCTTTTCTTTCCTTTTTCCTTCTCTTTCTCCTTTCCTTCATTCCTTCCTTCTTCATTCTCGTTCTTTCTTTCCTTCCCTCCTTCTTCCTCATTCTTTCTTTCCTTCTTTCCTTCCTCTTTCTTTCTTTTTCTTTCCTTCTTCCTTATCTTTCTTTTCTTTATTTCATTCTTTCTTTCTTTCCTTCTTTCTCTTTTTTCTTTCTTTTTCTTTTTTCTTTCTTTCCTTTTTCCTTCTATTTCTCCTTCTTTCCTTCATTCCTTCCTTCTTCCTTCTTGTTCTTTCTTTGCTTTCTTCCTTCCTTCTTCCTCATTCTTTCTTTCCTTCTTTCCTTCATTCCTTCCTTCTCATTCTTTCTTTTCATTCTTCCTTCTTTTTCTTTCTTTTTCTTTCTTTTTCTTTTTTTCTTTTCTTCTTCCTTCTCTTTCTTTCCTTCTTTCCTTCATTCCTTCCTTCTTCCTTCTCATCCTTTCTTTCCTTCTCTCCTTCATTTCTTCCTTCTCATTATTTCTTTCCTTCTCTCCTTCATTCATTCCTTCTTCCTCGTTCTTTCTTTCCTTCTTTCCTTCCTTCTCCTTCTTTCTCTTTCTTTCCTTCTTCCTTCTGTTTCTTTCCTTCCTTCTTTTTCTTTCTTTCCTCCTTTTTCTTTCCTCCCTTTTTTCTTTCTTTTTCTTTCTTTCCTCCATCCCTCTTATGCTTTAGCCCGCAGCACCTCTCTCATCATCTTCCGGTTCCCATCTGTGTCATCTCGTGAGGTTTACAGATGAGGAGGCAATGCCCTTCCCACCTCCTAGACCCCTGATGCCAAACCTGTGGCAGTTGTGCCAGGCGCACATGTCCTCTCTGGGGCCAGGATAGTGAACTGCCCTGGAGATGCCAGTGTGTCAAGTCTGCCCTGGCATAAGGAGCTTGAGGACAGAGAGCATGGAGGGTGCCCTCTCCCCATGACCCTCTGCCAACCCCCGAGATGAAACCAAGGGGGAGGGGTTCTTGGCTCTTTCCCCAGCCAGATCAAAGGCTCCCTGCAAACCCCTTGGAGGAGATGCTCTGGGTTTGGAGTTTGACTGGAAGGTTGAGGGTGAGGTTTGTTTCCCTGCCCTCCCTTTTCTTTCCCCAGCCACATCCCTGCTGCTGTTCCTCCCCCCCCACGTGCCCCCCTCTCCCTCCTCCTGGTGTTGCAGGGGATGCGCAAGGCCTTGTTGAGGGCGCAGAGACAAAAAGTGTTTCATTAGCCACGTATCAAAGTTGTTTTGCTGCTGTCGTGCAGCTGAACAGTGAAACATGTCTGATCAAAGGCGGGTAAACACAGCTTCAAAACAAACGCCGGAGGGCCCTGCCAGTCCCTGCCCGCCAGAGCCCCCCACCCCCACAACTCCTGACACCCGGCGCATGTTCCCACATGCGCCTCTCAGCAAGACTCTGGTCTCTTCCTCTTTTTTCGCGCCTTCTTCCTTCCTTCCTTCTCTCCTCTCCTTCACTCTGCCTCCCTCTCTCCTCTCCTCTCCCTTCCTTCCTTCCGCCCTCTCTCTCCCCTTTCCTCTCCTTTCCTCCTCTCTCCTCTCCCTCCCTCCCTTCCTTCTCCCCTCCCTCCCTTCTCTTATTTCTTTCCTCTCATCTCCTCTCCTCCCTCCCTCCCTCTGTCTCTCTTTTCCTTCCTTCCTTTCCCTCTTTCCTTCCCTCCCCCTCTCATCACTTTCCTTCCTTCCTTTCCTTCTCTTCTTCCTCCCTCCCTCCCTCCCTCCCTCCCTCTGTCTCTCTTTTCCTTCCTTCCTTCCTTCCTTCCTTCCTTCCTTCCTTCCTTCCTTCCTTCCTTCCTTCCAGTCCTATTTCCTATTTATGGCAGGATCGGTTCTCCAGCAGGGAGTGGGCACTGCTTTCTTGCAGCCCTCTGTAGCAGTGGGTGGAGGGGCTTCTGGTCCCCGTCTGCAGTGGGGGTTGAGGGGCTACAGGAGGAAAAGTGATAGGTAGAAAAACAGACATTTCCTGACAGTGAGAATTAATTAATTAATCAGCAGGACAGTTTCCCTCCAGAAGTGGTGGGTGCTCCATCCCTGGAGGTTTTCGAGAAGAGGCTGGGCAGCCACTTGTCTGGAATGGTGGAGGGTCTCCTGCTTGAGCGGGGGGCTGGACTAGAAGACCTCCAAGGCCCCTTCCAGCTCCCTTGTTCTGTTGCAGATGCAATTGGCATGTATGGCCCTTGCAAAAGGGTTTCCTCATTAGTGCAATATTGTGATTTTTATAAACCTCTAATTTATTCACATCCCTCCGTTCCAAGAATCAGCTTTTCTGCAAGTGGGGGAAGGAAATGCTGACACTTGGATGTCACCGAGCTCAGCATAATCCTAATGGGATGCAGAGCCCCCCGCAAAAATCGACGCTTGGCAACGGTTCCCCTTCGGTCTTAAGAGGCTGCTTGGCGCAAGGCGCAGCTTTCAGCCAGGTTTAGCCACCCTCCGCCATCAGAAAGGCCAAATTGCTGAGAAAGGAGCTGGAAGAGGGAAGCTTTGCAGTAAATGGATTTTCAAGAAATAAGTGTATTTCTGGAGCGAGTCTCGGCCTCTCCCACTTAATAACAAAGCGAAGTTGTGCGTTTAATGTGGACGTTGCGTTGAGATCCATGTCCGTTCCGCCTTGAGTGAAATGGGGAATGGCTGGAAGGTAAATCTGGGTGACGTTGAAGGAACTGAGCCAGTCAAAGGCCCGGGTTTAGTCTGGGAGAATAACGGAAGGACAGAGTTGGAGGAAGGGACCTTGGAGGTCTTCTAGTCCAACCCCCTGCTCAAGCAGGAGACCCTATACCAATTCAGAGAAATGTGAAGGTGGCGCAGTGGTTAAATGCAGCACTGCAGGCTACTGCTAGATCAGCAGTTCAGCGGTTCAAATCTCACCGGCTCAGGGTTGACTCAGCCTTCCATCCTTCCGAGGTGGGTAAAATGAGGACCCAGATTGTTGGGGGCTGATATGCTGACTCTCTGTAAACCGCTTAGAGAGGCCTGAAAGGCCTATGAAGCGGTATATAAGTCTACTGCTATTGCTATTGCTTATCCAATTTCTCCTTGAAAACCTCCAATGATGGAGCATCCACAACCTCTGGAGGTGTTCCACTGGTTAATGAGCAGAATACCAGAGTTGGAAGGGACCTTGGAGGTCTTCTAGCCCAGCCCTCTGTCCAAGCAGGAGACTTTATACCATTTCAGACAAACAACTGTCCAATCTCTTCTTTAAAAAACTCCAGGGAGGGAGCATCCACAACATCTAGCAATAGCAATAGCAGTTAGACTTATATACCGCTTCATAGGGCTTTCAGCCCTGTCTAAGCGGTTTACAGAGTCAGCATATCGCCCCCAACAACAATCCGGGTCCTCATTTCACCCACCTCGGAAAGAATAGAAGGCTGAGTCAACCTTGAGCCGGTGAGATTTGAACCGCTGAACTGCAGATAACAGTCAGCTGAAGTGGCCTGCAGTGCTGCACCCTAACCACTGCGCCACCTCGGCTCTATCTGGTGGCAAGCGGTTCCCCTGGTTAATTGTTCTCACTGTCAGGAAGTTCCTCCTTAGTTCCAGGTTGCCTCCCTCCTTGATTGAGAGATCCACAGCCGAGACCCACTTCTTGAATTCCTCAGGCCTTACAAAATTGACTACATATTTCCATCATACGTGTACTCTAGTATTACGTGCTCCTTCTATATTAATGTTACCCGTGTGCTCCAGACGCTATATAACTCAAGGGGCAAGTCTGATGCTTTCACACATATTTTGCACTGCATTTCTCAGCAACAGGTGCCAGATGTTGCCCAGGACAGCTGATAGCCACCAGGTTTGGGGGGGGGGGGAGGTATTGGACTTTAAGAAGATCCAGGCTGGAA
Source organism: Thamnophis sirtalis (assembly GCF_051295495.1). NCBI lineage: Eukaryota > Metazoa > Chordata > Lepidosauria > Squamata > Natricidae > Thamnophis > Thamnophis sirtalis. Next base: position 388,911 of record NW_028261385.1, on the reverse strand, counting down.
AATGGGGCAGATTTGATCCTGCTTAGGAGTTTTACTTTCTGGGAAAAGCTTTGGTCAGTGTGTGGGGTTTTGCTTTCTGCCGTTCCTGGGAGTGGGGGTACAGAGGATGCCAGTGCCACCATCAACACCTGCCACACCCTTTCCTTTTGGCCCATGGGTGGCATCTCCCCTTTCTGGTTCGGGTGGCACTCCTTTTATGGATGCCAACCTTAGAAACATAGAATCCTAGGGATGGAAGGGAACTTATTTTGGTTGCAACAAAGAAGTGCTATTCTCCAAGGCACCTGAGGGTAGAACAAGAAGCAATGGGTGGAAACTAATCAAGGAGAGAAGCAACTTAGAACTGAGGAGGAATTTCCTGACAGTCAGAACAATTAATCAGTGGGACAGAAATTGCCTCCAGAAACTGTGAATGCTCCAACACTGGAAGTCTTTAAGAAGATGTTGGATAACCGTTTGTCTGAAATAGTGTAGGGTTTCTAGGCAGGCGGTTGGACTAGAAGACCTCCAAGGTGCCTTCCAACTCTGTTATTCTATTCTATTCTAACCCCCTGCTCAAGGCAGGAGATCTTACCCTGGTCAAATGGTTGCCTGTTTCTTTGAAAACTTCCACTGATGCGACCCTTCTGGTTAGCCTTTTTCAAGGCTCCTTGTTTGGTGAATCTTATTTATTTGCCGCCCTTCAGCCTTGAAAGGGTCTCGGAGCCGCTGAGCAGCCAGCCAGTGTCATCCTCGGGCCTGAATATTAAAATAAAATAAAAAACTGCTGATCATTAGTGAGAGGCACCTATTAAAAAACCACTTAACTCAGAGCGGGGGAAGGCAGATAAAACCCACTTAATAAGAGGATCGGGCAGAGGCATAAAGGATGACCTGTGAGTGTTTTGTAAACAGGCAAGTGCTACCAAAATTGATGATAAAACAAGGCGAAGGGGAGAAATGGCGAATCTGGCACACGGAGGCCTATTAAATTAAAGAGTTTCTGAAGAGATGCATAATCGGATAATGAAGGTTAATTGCCCGGAGGAGGAACTGGAGAATGTAATGGGGGGGAGGGGGTGTCAAAATGCCCCGTTGCCAGTTTTTGTTGGAAAAGGGAGGAAAGAGAGATCAGAGACAGATGCTGAGCTGGGAGAAACAGGCCTCGGCTTGGCAGACGGGAACAGCGCCGGGCCCTTTGACTGACAGGGAGGGGAGCCCCTCAGCCGTCCATCAGCAGCATCTAGGAAGGGCTGCTTGTCACCTTACAGGGCGTGGGAACAGGGGAGTTGACAGGATGTCTTGTCCCAGTTATATCCATCAAACCCACCGGAGCAGGTGGGCAGGAGATGTTACTACTCCGCTCTGCTAAGGAGGTCCGTCTGGTGGGACTCAGAAGGGCCTCCTCCATGGTGGCTCCCTCCCTGTTATTTGAAGGACCATCCCTTCCCTCTCCTCTCTACTGGCTCACCAAAACAGGAGATGTGATGGGTCTCCTCTCTTAAGCAGGTCCATCTGGTGATGCCAGGAAGACGAGGGGCCTTCTATGTGGTGGCTCCCTCTCTGTTATTTGAAGGGCCACCACTTCCCTCTCATCTCTACATGACCCACCAGAGCAGGGGGCCAGGAGATGTTACTACTCCGCTCTGCTAAGGAGGTCCGTCTGGTGGGACTCAGAAGGGCCTCCTCCATGGTGGCTCCCTCCCTGTTATTTGAAGGACCATCCCTTCCCTCTCCTCTCTACTGGCTCACCAAAACAGGAGATGTGATGGGTCTCCTCTCTTAAGCAGGTCCATCTGGTGATGCCAGGAAGACGAGGGGCCTTCTATGTGGTGGCTCCCTCTCTGTTATTTGAAGGGCCACCACTTCCCTCTCATCTCTACATGACCCACCAGAGCAGGGGGCCAGGAGATGTTATGGGTTTCCTCTCTTAAGAAGGTCCATCTGGTGGGACCTAGAAGAAGGGTCTTCTTCATGGTGGCTCCTTCCCTGTTGTTTGAAGGACCATCATTTCCCTCTCATCTCTACTTGCAGGGGGCCAGGAGATGTTATGGCTCCCCTCTCTTAAGAAGGTTCATCTGGTGGACCATTGAGAAGGACCTTCTCCATGGTGGCTCCCTCCCTGTGGAACATCATCCCTGCCGAGATAAGACTGGTCCCCCCCTTGAGACTCTTCCCAAAGGCGCTGAAGACGTGGTTTGGCCAGAGGGCCTGGGGACCCCAGGGGGTTACGAAGCCCATCCAGAGGCAGGTTTGGTTGTTATCCCCAGAGGGCTGCACATCTCCCCACTCCTGCCCTAGAGTTTTTGCCATTCATTTGTGAAGCAGAAAGAGGATGGGGGCTTTTTTAAAGAGAAAGAGAGAGGGGGGGAGAGAGGGAGAGAGAGAGAGAGCACTCTCCCTTCCTTCCTCCCCCTCTCTCTTTCTCTCCCTTTCCCTCTCTCCCTTTCTTTCTCTCCCTCCCTCTCGCTCTCTTTCCCTGTCTCCCTCCCTCCCCCCTCTCTCTTTCTCTTTCCTTCTCTCCCTCCCTCCCTCTCTCTTTCTCTCTCTTTCCCTCTCTCCCTCTACTCCAACAAGTTTCTTCTTCCTGATGGGTCTCTGGAGGAGGTCCTCATGCTTCTAGCTTTTTGGAAGCCTCCCTTTAGGCATGGTGCCTCGGAGCTCATAAATACCCAACTTTACAGAACAACCAAGTTGGAAGGGACCTGGGAGGTCTTCTAGACCAACCTAGGCCATTTCAGACAAATGGTTGTCCAAACTTCCCTTAAGAGCCTCCAGTGTTGGAGCACCCAGACCTTCTGTAGGCCAGTTGTTCCGCTGGTTAATTGTCCTCACTGTCAGGAAGTTTCTCCTCAATTCCAAGTTGCTTCTCTCCTTGATTAGTTTCCATCCGTTGCTTCTTGTTCTGCCCTCAGGTGCTTTGGAGAATAAGTTGGCCCCTTCATCTTTGTGGCAGCCCCTCAAATATTGGAAGACTGCTATTATATCACGCCACCTCCTTCTTTTCACTGAACTAGACATAATCAATTCCCCGCGACTCTTCTTTGTATATTTTATCCTCCGGCCCCCTCGTCATCTCTGTTGCCCTTCTCTGCACTCTTTCTGGGGTCTCCACATCTTTTTTATGTGGTGGTGAGCACAGCTGGATGCCGGATCCCAAGTGTGGCCTTGCTCAGGTATTACCAAGGCAACTTCCTCCGATCAGATATCTCTCTTCCCTCCCTCGCTGGGAAGAAAAACTATCCTGGCTAATGGTTTTCTGCAGTCCAGCATAGATGATCTGCTATCTGCTGGCTTTCCTTGAGTATTAAGTATGTGACAATTTAATTGCAGGCCCCTGAAGAAGGGGGGGTGGAAATCAATAGGTGTCAGGCCAGACACTTGTTTTCAGATAAAATCTATTTGTAAATTATAGTCATTTGTCTCTTTGCAGAGTCAAAAGGAGTTAATTGCTTAGCATTCGGGCTCCAGAAAAAGACTCACAGCAACTTCACCTATAAAGGGTGTCTCCCCCCCCCCCCAAGGCTGTAGTAGCAAAAATAAATAAGAGGGTAGTGCGGAGACAGTTCCAGTCGGTCTCATCTCTGCTCCTCTGGCGTGGCTCCCTGGCCTTTGGAGAACAACAGTGGGAGCTGCTCAGATCCAGGCAGTCTGTGTTTTAAAATAGATTCTGCAGCGTGATTGACGTTTGTCTGTGGAATTCTTTAGAAAGAATCTGAGCAGTTGCTATGAGGGGTCAAGGAAGGCTGAGAGGCTGCCCTGCCACCACACCCTCTTCAGGGCCTTCGAGGGAGACTCAGCGAAAGGAAGCAGAAGCTGGGAACTTGGAGGCCAGAGCTCCCACCAGGGAGGGATGTCTGTGGCGACTGTCAATCATCCAGGCCACGGTTGCCCCAAAGATGCTTTTCCAAAAGGCAACTGGACTTTCTTGGGAGGATTCAAAGAAGAGACACCCTTCCCTTCCCCAGGAGACAGCCAGCACTGAAGGGGCTCCTTAAAGGAGAAGCGAAAGGTTTTCACAGAAACAAAAGCAAAGCCTTTTGGGAAAACATCCTTGGGCTTCTAGGAAGGAAGCAATTCGCAAGTTGGCCGGTTGCTGCCTCCCAGTTTGGGGGGCAGGGTGGCACAGAAGGTGAGCCAGGCAGAAATCAGGTCAGCTGCCCAAACCGTGCCAGGCCAAAGGGTGCCAAGTCTCCAGCTGTGCTGAAAAGAGCCCACAAGGAAGTGCCCTCGTAATAACCGAATAACAGGGTTGGAAGGGAGCCTGGAGGTCTTCTAGTCCAGCCCCCTACTTGAGCAGGAGACCCTGTTCCATTCCGGACATGGGGCTGTCTTCTTCTTGGTGGCCTAATGGTCACAGCGCAGTTTGCAGGGAAATCTGCAGCCTGGAGTTCGATCCTGACTGGCTCAGAATCGACTCAGCCTTCCGTCCTTCCGAGGTTAGTAAAATGAGGACCCGGATTGTTGGGAAACAAGAGGCTGTGAAGAGGGCTGCTTAGAGAGGGCTGGGAAGCGATATATAAGTGTAAGGACTATTGCAATATTTTTCTTCTTTCTTTCCTTCCTTCCTTCCTTTCTCTTTTTCTCTTCCTTCTTTCCTTTTCCCTTTCCCCTCTTTTTCCTTCTTCTGAGCCTCGGCGTCATTCCAGCCACAGGCTGGAGTTCGATCCTGACCAGCTCAGCCTTCCGTCCTTCCAAGGTGGGTAAAATGAGGACCTGGATTATTTGGAGGACAACAGGCTGACTCTGTAAACTGCTTAGAGAGGGCTGTAGAACACTGTGAAGCGGTATATAAGTCTAAAGGCTATCGCTGTCACTGGGGAGAACAGAACCAGGAATATATATTTTTTTCCAGTCTAAGCCTGTTTGCAAGGTTTCAACTGCTATGGGAGGCAGCTGAGTGTGGAGTTTTTATTTATTTATTTATATGTTCATCTAGTCATTCATTTGCTTATTCATTCATTCATTTCTTAAATTTATATGCTGCCCATCTCACCAATAAGGTGGCTGGTCTTACAAAAAAGAAGGAAAAGAAGAAGCAGAGGGAAAAATATATTTATTATTGCATTGTAAAATCTGATCCAGACAATTTTCTTCTTATTTTATTCCACGTCTTGTCCGAGCGGGGAGGGATCACTCTTAGTGGGGAGATTTTAGCATAAGCTAGGTTGGTTTGTGTGTGTGTGTGTGTGTGTGTGTGTTCGCACACACCCACACAAAGTTGAATCTAAATGATGTTATGAATATGAATAAGCATGGCCAGGCAGGTCATATGCAAAATAAACCCACAATTGTCCTAGCTTCATTTGTGAGACGCACAGCTGTTTTCGCCCCAGCCGGGCAATCCAAGGGACCGTTAAACATAAGCAAACATACATGAATACATTGAAAGGAGGGAAAGAGTAAAAGGAGCCTCGGGTGTCATGGAAAGGCAGAGAAAGGAACAAGTGAGTGAAGAGACACTTCTGCAGAAATCCTTTCTTGTCACGCGCGAAGGATAACATGCAGGTTTTCTCTGAAATATTTTTGAGTCTGGAAGGGCATCGTATCATCTCAGGTGTCCCTGAATCCCATAGACGTTGCACGTTGCACTGAGCATCCTTTGGTCCAGTTGTGTTTTTCAAAAATTGTTCGAACCTACTCTGTGGGTGTGGCCTCCTTTGTGGGAGTGGCTTGCCGCCCATGTGACCGTGAAGATGCCGACGACACTTGTCAGAACCACCTTAAATGACCTCCCACACAGCACTGGCATGCATAAGAATAGGATGTCAACTTGTTTTTTTAAAGGCATCTTTGGTTTGCGTTAAAACAACTTCAACACACGCAATGTTCTGATTGCACCACAAACGCAGTAGTCATCCTTACCTTTCACAGAGGCACTGAGTTTTATAAATATGAGCATGATAGTGTAGAATAATCCTATCCAAGGACCAGGGGTGGGTTTCCAAAAATTTTTGGAGCCTCTTCTGTAGGTGTGGCCTGCTTTCCGGGTCCTCTGGTGGAACCTCTTCTAACCGGTTCGGTAGATTTGACGAACCGGTTCTACCGAATAGGTGCGAACTGGTAGGAACCCACCTCTGCTTTGGTCCATGGAGAAGGGAGAAAATGATTCCTCAGTTTGTCGTGATGGTCCTGGAAGGGGCATGGAAGTTTGTCAAGGTTCTCCTAGCTGTGGGCTCCTTATTTCTTGTATTTTTTGTATATGTTGTAGTTTTGCAGATGTCATCCAACTGCTTCAGCCCTGCTTTGATAGCATCTATTCTAGAGTTCTAGAGAAGCAACCTAGAAGTAAGGAGAAATTTCCTGGCAGTTAGAACAATTGATCAGTGGAACAGAAGTTGCCTCCAGAAGCTATAAATGTTCCATCCCTGGAGGTTTTTAAGAAGAGAGTGGACAGCCATTTGTCTGAAATGGCATAGATTTCCTGCCTAAGCAGAGGGTTGGACTAGAAGACCTCCAAGGCCCCCTCCATCATTCTATATTCATCTGCCCTAAAGGGTGGGGAGGGGGAAATGACAGAAAGCAGAAGTGCCAGCCAGAGACCGTGGTTTGAGAGATCCAAGGACAGATCCCTGAGAATGCAAACAACTGAAGAGGCATCCAGAGTTGGAGTGGCCCCCAGCTTTAACCTTATTGGACACCCCCACAATGACCATGGGGGGAGGGGCCGGGAGAAGGGGAAAATTCCACCCTTTGAGCGGGAAACCTTTAGATCTGGCTTTGCTCCATTGTAACCAACTGGCTTCAATAAAAATATACCTTGATCTACAAAAACGGGAGTCGAGGGTCTTCCTTCCCTGAATGCCCAGGTTGGGACAGGTCTGACAGCAGTCACTGTAGACTTTTCGTGACAATATTACAGTTCTGGACACAAAGAAGACATTGAGACCCCAGAAGAAAATGCAGAGAAGAGCAACAAAGATGATAAGGGACCTGTAGGCTCAATTGTAGAATGAGTGGTTAAAGGAACTGGATTTGTCTAGTCTAAGGAAGAGAAGGACCAGGGGTCGCATGACAGCCATCTTCCAATTCAGTTTTATTCTCCAAGGCAAACGAGGGGAGGACAAGAAGTGACAGGTGGAAGCTTGTCAAAGAAAGATCCAGCCTGGAAATAAAAAGGAATTTCCTGGCAGGGAGGACAATCAATCAACGGAACTCCTTCATCCTCCGGGAATTGTAGGTGCTCCATCTCAGAAGGTGTTCTTCAAGAAGAGACAAATCCTTTGTCTGGGATGGGATGAGGACTCCCGCCTTGGGCAGGCGGTTGGATTAGAAGACCTCCTATAGGGTCCCTTCCAGCCCTAGACTTCTATGGGGCTTTGGATGATGAGATTTAAAAATAAAAGTAATCTGTTTTGAGCGGGACTCAAGATCAACCTCCAATTTGGCTTTGCAAGGAGATTGACATGCCTTTCATCCCCTCCAGTGGGGAAAGGAGGAGGGCAGAGAAAGTCAAAAGCGGGATTTTTGCATCTTTAAGCGGAGAGGGGACTGGGCTACAAGCATGGGGAAAAAAACCTTCTGAGCCAGTTCGTCAAGCACAGCAAGTGTAAACTCCAGTGGCGGCACTCTGAATATCGGAGGTCCGTGTTTTTGCAGTGATGTCCGCTGGATAAATGAACGTGTCAAAATCCCTCGTTGCTGCTTCAGTTTAAAACTGAGATCTGTGTTTTGTTTTTAAGAACTGCCGCAACATTTATCTTCCGTGGGAATTTCGGAGTTTGCACAGTGAAGGGAAATGTCATCGGGGAGAGAATTTTGAAGTACCTGGTTTGGTTGAACTGCATTTTCCTGTCATTCTTCTTTAATTTGCTATTAGGCTCATTCTCCTGCCTTTGTCGAGCTTTCGAGTCAGCAATTTTCCTGTCTGAAGCGTTGCCATGTTGATCCGGAGAAGGTGTCTGTCCAAAATTACTTCGATAATGGAAATTGTAGCTGAGTGTGCCGAGGAGGATGAGCCGGGGTAAATCTCTTCTCCCCTTCTGGCTTTCCATCTTCTCTGTCTGGCTCAACACAGGCACTTAAGAGATGCCCATGCCAAGGAAGTCTGACTTCTGCCAGGCCTGGCAGGCAGGGAGAGGGCTGGTGGGGCCTTAGCACTCTGGGCTGCCTCCTCTGCTTGGGGGGCAATTTAATGGGGGTTGACTCCTGCATTTGTCAAACCGAAGCTGTTCTTTGTTGGGTACTGAATCTGAGACACTTGTGGACACCGGATGAAGATCAGTTGCAGGAATGTCTAGTCTAACCAAGAGAAGGACTAGGGGTGACACGATAGATGCCTTCCAATGCTTGAGGGGCCTGTCACAGAGAAGGAGAGGGGGGGGTCAGCCTATTCTCCAAAAGCATCATCTGAAGGCAGGACAAGAAGCAATGGATGGAAACTCATCAAGGAGAGAAGCAGCTTGGAATTAAGGAGAAATTTCCTGACAGTGAAGACAATTAACCCTTGGCATTCAGAAGTTGTGAGTGCTCCATCACTGGAGGTTTTCAAGAAGATATTGGATAACCATTTATCTGAAAGGGCATAGGGTCTCCTGCTTGAGCAGGGGGTTGCACTAGAAGACCTCCAAGGGCCTTTCCAACTCTGTTATTCTGTTATTCTGCATTTCTTTCCTTCTTTCTTTCTTTCTTTCTTTCTTTCTTTCCTTCTTTCCTTCCTTTCTTCCTTCCTTCTTATCACTGTGGGTTTTGAAGAAGAGATTGGACACTCCAATTGTTTGAAAGGGCGTAGGGTTTCCTGCCTGAGCAGGGGGTGGGACTAGAAGACCTCCAAGGTCCCTTCCAACTCCGTTATCTGCAACAGAAGGGCAGATGGGTTGGATCCAGCCCAAAGCCACCTGATCCAGAGGCCCCCAAAGCAAAGTCCAAAGCTTTGTTCTTCACCCTGAAGAAAAAAAGAGTAGAAACGAAAATAAATGTAAGACAATCTCCTAAAACGACGGTGCCAACAGCCAGCCCTGTGTTGATTAGTCTGCAGCTTATCTTGGCTAATTGCGAGGTGCTTTAAATGATTGACTTTAAGTAGTGTCTGGAAATTGAATGGGGAGAGAAAGGCTTTGGGCTACGAAGGATGGGATCCTGGCAGCTGAAGGGTCTCCGGGGGCTTCCAGCTGCTTTCCTGAGGGCCATTCAGTCAGCAAGGGGAGGCCTTCAAAGGCCCAGAGAGCAGAAGGCCCAGCCATCTTCCAAGCTGCTCCGGGACAATTTATCCTGGTTAACCCACCAACGCCAAGTCACTGCCCCCAATTCGCTGTGGGCAACTCGCCCTGGGATAATTTCCTACTGGTCAACTTTAACATGAGATAACTGTACTCTAGACCCTCATAATATTATCAGTAATATTATTAATGATTAATAATAATATTATAGTTATCTCGTGGTGAGTTATTCCGTGGGAGTGACAAGTGGGCAGTGGTGTTTTGGCCACGGCAAATTCTCCCATTCCGCTTCCACGCTGCCTTGCCCACTAGGAACCTGCCCAGTTCTTGGCGGGAGGGGTTATTTCTGGGTGCCCCTCAAGAGAGAAGCTCCTGGTGCAGCCCCCTGTGGCCCCCCACCCACCCATGCAGGAGCCCTGCAGAACCCTCAGCGTGGCCCCCGCCCGGCCCAGATTTACCAAACTGGCAGAGCCCGTCTCCCTCCCCCAGGGCTGGATTCAGTTTTCATCTTTGCTTTGCTTGAATTGGTCTGATTTTATTTTTATGCTTTGTAGCCCTTTTTTTAAAACAAAAACATGGAAGTGGCCTTAGATCAAATACTTGCTTGTTCTGTAGAACAGCTGGATGTTTTCCCATCGGATTTCTTTAAACAATACTTTTCCATCTCAGTGCAGAAAAATCACACTTGTGAATTTTCTCCTGGCTTCCATCTCAGGCCACGTTCCGGGTTCATCTAAATCAACGTTTCCTAAACTTGAGAAATTGAAGAGGTACAGATTTCAACTCCCAGGATTCCCCAGCCAGCCATGCAGCCTGGGGGTGGGTGGGTGGGGTGTCTGGGAGTTGTCCACACCTCTTAACATTCTCAAGTTTAGGAAACATTGATTTAAAGGATGCACATTTAAAAACAACACTTAGCATCCCTTCTTCTGTCTTGCAAACCCCAAATTCTTTTCTTTTGCTCGATGGAAGTTTTTCAGACGTTGTAAAAAGCCCCTTTTTCTTTATTCTCTTTCTTTTAAGATTGTTTGTTTGTCCCACTGTTGATAGATAGGATAGGATATTCCTTTGCTTTGGATATTTCTTGACCCAAACAATTCATCTCCGTCAGAAGTTCTATTTATTCCTTTTGAATAGATCACCAAGCAATCTGGAGAAATTTGATTCTCTTGCTTTTCCCTTTCAGCTTCCTTTTTTAAAAAAACTTAATTTCTCACGTTTTGAGAAGTTTCTTTTTCTGAAATGTTTTACTTCAAGGCATCCTTGGAGTATTCCTCACTCAAATAGCCTGGTCAGCATTTTAAATCTGCTCAAACCAGTCAGTTAGGACCGAGTCCAAGGTTATTCTGTGCCGTGGCCAAATGTTTTAAGGCAATTTTCCAAGAGAACTAGAAATATTTACCTGGTTATGAGCGGAATACAGATTAATCCAGGCTGGGGGAAGGTAATTGTTAACTTGATTTAAAGGACTTATTGTCTTGTAGGGAACCTAACAAACATGAGGTCGAACCTCTTGTTGTATTTATCAATTGGTGGGGCTGTCCAAATTCGAGTATTTATAATTTCAGAGGGATCTTTTCATAATAGACTTCGGTAGAAAAAAAAACGTAAAATGGTATTGATTTGGGCATGTAATTTATGCAAGTGACTAGATTCGGGCCGAAGCCGATCAATATTGGTTATGAATGGGCGTTTGAGATCATTTTTATATATATTTTATTCCTGCTAAAGGATTATTGGTGGGTAGCTTTCGTGACACGCTTATTGAGGAGAAGGTAGAATTTATTCTGAAAGTTTTGCACACCAGGAGAACCATTGTAGTCTGGGAGATGCGTAACGGCTGCAGGATTGGGGTTCGGCCCGTCTAAAGAAAAGAAGAATTGGGGGTGACATGAGAGCAGTGTTCCAGTATTTGAGGGGCTGCCCCAAAGAAGAGGGGGCCAAATTATTCTCCAAAGCACCTGAAGGCAGGACAAGAAACAACAGATGGAAATTAACCAAGGAGTGAAGCAACCTGGAATTAAGGGGAAACTTCCTAACAGGGAGGACAATGAACCAGAGGGACAGAAGTTGCCCCCAAAAGTTGTGGAAACTCCATCCCTGGAGGCGTTTAGGAAGAGACGGGTCACTTATCTGGTGACCTGGTATATGGTCTAGTTTCTCCTGCTTAAGCCGAGGGGTGGACTAGAACAGTGTTTCTCAACCTTGGCAACTTGAAGATGTCCGGACTTCAACTCCCAGAATTCCCCAGCCAGCGAATGCTGGCTGGGGAATTCTGGGAGTTGAAGTCCGGACATCTTCAAGTTGACAAGGTTGGGAAACACTGGACTAGAAGACCTCCAAGGTCCCTCCCAGCTTATTCTATTGTATTCTATTCACACACAAAAAAAACCCCACCTGGGGTTTCTTTTTTCCCCAAAACATTGTCAGAAATCCAGCCCTAAAGTAGGAAGGAGCCTTTTGATGGTTCTTCTTTCGTTTTTCCAGACCCATCGAGTCTTCATATGTGGGTGGTACTCAACTTGTGACTGGTTGCTTAGCAGCAATTTGAAATTATGGCAGATCTACCTGGGGGCTACTTATGACTCAGATTCAAAATTACGACGGTGGAGGCTCCCCATGGACGCGTGGCCAACCCTTGGCCTCTCCAAACTGGTCTGCATTTATTGTATCTCATCTGACAATCACCTGGCCTCCTGGAATTGCCAAGAAACGGCACTTTGTTCCTGTTTTTCAGCCAATCTGTGCCCATAGCAAACCATGGGCTCGCTTAATGACCACAGTGCTTGCTTAACGACCGCCATAAAAAACGGTCTTACCCACTAACCATAATGCTCATCTATGACACGAAAGTGGGCAAAACGCTACATTAGTTCTCAGCTACCCCCCCCCCAAAAGCTACTTATGGCCTGGACGTCCCTGGGGACCCCAAGAAGTGCCCAATACAGCTGCAATCTGTGCCAGCTGCAAATGCTGGATAGCCTTCAAGGGCAGCCCCACGTAGAGTGCCCCGTTTTTCACCAGAGTCACCAGGGTGTTTCCCCCCCCCCCTTGCTCCAAAGCTTGATAGATGGCCAACCTCTCAGGCTTTCTCCTTCCCAAACCTTATGGGTCTTTGTGCGAATTCCCCAAAATTGCTTCCATTGTTAACACGCAGGGGGGGGGGCCTCCATCAACTGGAGGGCCCCCAATAAACTCCAGAAACGACTCATTAAAGGGACACGCTCCAGTAAATAAATATTCAGGAAGTTTGATAGGTCGGCTTAATCCTGATAATTCGAAACACACCAGTTAAACGTGCCGAGTGTGGTGGGATGGAAACCATTTCTAGGCGCGAGCCGTATTTCTCCGTCTTTAGAGTCCCCTCCAGGCCCATTTCGGGCACTTCTAAGGCAGCCCCCACAAAGTCTTCGCCCCACAGAACCTTATCTCTTATTTTACCGCCATCCTGAGAAATAGCTGCAGCTCATTTACAAGTCTGCTTGCATTTTCCTGAGGTTCCCTTTTCCTATCATCACTAATTTTTACTTCTGTACTCCGGCTCCGGATAATTCATTTCCCCCCCCCCCCGCCCATCTCCTCCGTTGTTCTCCACTTAGCATTTCGTGGGCAGCCTCTTGCTTGGAGAGAGAAGCGAGTTTGCAATTTCTCCTTCGCCCGCCCTAGCGATTTCCAGGAAAGGCCCCCTCGTAAACTATTCTTTTTAAATTCATGTCAGCAGTTGCTCAAAAATTGCAGGCAAGCAGGTCGCGCGGTTCAGCCTCTCTCCCCCTTTGCGGCCTGAACGCGGCAACCTCGCTTTTGAAAAAGGGAAGCAGCCAGATCAAATATTCAGACAGGGGTCGGTTTTTTTGTTTTTTATCAAAAGGGGAGGAAAGGAGTAACTGGCAACATGTGTGCATCCTCCGAGGTTCCCTGAGCTGCTGGCTGCAAAGATCAAACGAAAGCTACAGAGGACAACGGCTGTCCCTTCGGGCGTCTCCATGGTCCCCTTTCGGCCTCAGAAGGGTCTCCTCCGTTGGCTTGGCAAAGATAGACCCCTTCTGGGGGTTCCCTGCTTCGAAATGGCACCAATGCGAAGCACGACAATATTGGGACCACCAACCGGATAAGGAGAACCGTAACACAACACCGTGGTTTGTCTGCCTGGAACCAGGTTTAATTCTGAGCCAGTAATAGCAATAGCAATAGCAGTAGCAGTAGACTTATATACCGCTTCATAGGCCTTTCAGCCTCTCTAAGCGGTTTACAGAGAGTCAGCAAATTGCCCCCAACAATCTGGGTCCTCATTTTACCCACCTCGGAAGGATGGAAGGCTGAGTCAACCCTGAGCCGGTGAGATTTGAACCGCTGACCTGCTGATCTAGCAGTAGCCTGCAGTGCTGCATTTAACCACTGCGCCACCTTGGCTCTTACTGAGGGTCCAGCCACCGTGTGAAGTAGATGTGCAAGCCCCCGTTGCAGGACAGTCAGAGTTGGGAGGGACCTTAGAGGTCTTCTAGCCCAACCCCCTGCTCAGGAGGGAGGAGACCCTCCACCGATTCAGAGAAATTGGAAACCTCCAGCGATGGAGCACCCACCCCTTCTGGAGGCAGTGGTTCCATTGGTTCATTGCTCTCGCCGTGGGGAAATTTCTCCTTCGTTCTTGCTTCTCTCCTTGATTAGTTTCCACCCATTGTTCCTTGTCCTGCCTTCAGCTGCTTTGGAGAATCCCCTCTTCTCTGGGGCAGCCCCTCAGATCGCTGTGGCCCCCCGCAGTCTGCCCGGCCTCTTACAGGGAATCGACCCACCTCCAGACAGCCTGTTGAAGCCCCAGGGCCTCATCTGCTCCTTCTCTATAATTCTGTCAACCCTGCCCTAACCAGACCCCAAATCTCCCCTGGAATAAATCATGTCAGATATTGGCCCATCCAGGCAGCCTTTGACTGCTTTGCAAACCGGGGGGGGGGGGGGAGATAATTTAAGGGGGGGGGCGGAATCTGTTGACAGGAGGACCAATCAATGAGGGGGGGGGAGAATAGGAGGGAGGGAAGAATGGGAAAATGGGGGGGGGGGCGGTTTGCAAATAAGCCACAGAGGTGATCTAATCCAATCTGGGGCCTCCTTGCAAAATAGATCAAAAGGCTTCTCTGATTCTATGTTGTCGCTGCCGTGTGTGTGTGTGTGTGTGTGTGTCTGTGTGTGTGTGTGTGTGTGTGTGTTTGTGTGTGTGTTTGTTTGTTTGTGTGTGTGTTTGTGTTTGTGAATTTTTAACAGTGGACTTGTAATGTTGCATGCTGCCAGAGGCCCTCTGTTGTGAGTTGGGTGACGATATAAATTTACTTAATGATTAATTAAGGAATGAATGGAACGTCCTCACTTCCACCTGCTCTGGGGCAGGGGGAGTGAAAACACTGGGGAGCAAGGAGTGTGTTTCCACTAGACCACAAATCACTAATTGGAAGGGACCTTGGAGGTCTTCTAGCCCAACCCCTTGCTCAAGCAGGAGACTCTGTACCACTTCAGGCAGGTGGGTGTCCAGTCTCTTCTTGCAAATCTCCAGGGACGGAGCACCCACAACTCCTGGTGGCCAGCAGTTCCATCTCACTGCCAGGAAATTCCTCCTTCGTTCCAGGTTGCTTCCCTTCTTGATTAATTTCCATCTGTTGCTTCATGTCCTGCCTTCTGGTGCTTTGGAGAATAGGTGGACCCCCTTCTTCTCTGGGGCAGCCCCTTAGTCAACCACAGTCTGGGTCTGCAACCCACACCAAGCCACAAGGTTAACATTAATCAAGATTACAGGTTGTGCCCAACCGATGACCACAATTGGCTCCCAGAATTTCCATTGCTAAGCAAGGCATTTGTGAAGTGAGTGGCACCCGATTTTCCCATTTTCCAACTGCAGTCGTTAACACCGTCATTAAGCAGATTCACTTCCTCCATTAACTCTGCTTGTCAGATGGTCGCAAATGGAGATCATGTGACTCGGGGACACGGCAACCTTCGCAAACATGTGCCAGTTGCCAAGTGACTGGATTTCGGTGGCTGCTGGATTTGTATCGATGGCCAAACCTGGATCTGCCTCATCTTAACTTTCCCAATGAGCCCCCTGAGTCGGAAGAGCATTTAAAAGCAACCGATGGGGGTACTTGGATGAAGTTGGGGGTCTCCTTATGAAAAAGGGGAGCCGGGGGAAATGGGCTGCGTTTGCTTTTACAAGAAAGAACCTCAGAGCAAAAGTGGACTCGGAAACTCTCCTCTGTCCGGTGGCATCTCGAGAGCCTCCAAAGAGACGGGAGCGAAGCCTCGTATTCTGAGTCAAAGCCAAAGAGAGGTTTGCAAAGGAAAAATTCTCAGGGCTTCCCAAGGTTGGGCCTGAAGAATCCCCTTTTTTCCTGGAGGTTTGAGAAGAGCTGAAAACTAAACCTTCATCTAAACTCTGTCGAATGCTCTCCTGCAACTCCCGGTTTCCTGAAAGAGACGCTTTTCTTGAAGGTTTTGGGAAACGGTTAGCAAAACATTTGACAGAGGCAAATCTAGAATACAAGGAAACTCCTGCTAGTTAGCCAGCGCAACAGCACTACAAAAACCATGCTTCAGGTAGCTACGGAGATTCTCAGTCATCCAGGTCATGGTTGTCCCCAAAGGTGTTTCTTTTTCTTTTTTTTCAAGGGGCAACAGGACTTTCTGGTTCTTCTTTGAAGACGCTTCACTTCTCATCCAAGAAGCTTCTTCAGCTCTGACTGGATGGTGGGGAAAGGAAGGATTGATACTCCTTGCAGACAGAACTGGTCCTTTGCATCCTTTGAGAGGGTCCTTGAGGCCACTTGGAGGTTTACCTGTGTCCTCAGGGTCACCTGAGTGGTGCAAATGGGGGTGGAGCCTTCTTGGCTGCAGGATGTTATCTGCCCCATGTCTCTTCTCTACTGAAGGCAGAGACAGGCTGTTGCAACACTCAGGTGACTCTGAGGACACAGAGAAACCCCCAAGTGGCCTTAAGGACCCTCTAAAAGATTGCAAATGACCAGCTGTCTGCAAGGAATATAAAATCCTTCCCTTCCCCACCATCCAGTCAGAGCGGAGGAAGCTTCTTGGATGAGAAGAGAAATATCTTCCAAGAAAAACCAAGAAAGTCCAGTTGCCTCTTGAAAAACAACCTTTGGGATAACCATGACCTGGAGGACTGAGAATCTCTACAGACTTTTAGCTACACAATTTGGGATGAAGACCCAAAGAGAGGAATGGTGTGGGAGTAGGAATGGATTTCCAGAGGAAAAAAATTGCAGACTACAGGAACCATTTGCACCACTCAGGTGACCCTGAGGACACAGATAAACCTCCAAGTGGCCTCAGGGACCCTCTAAAAGATTGCAAATGACCAGCCGTCTGCAAGGAATATAAACTTTCAAACTTTTCAAACTTTAATGGTATTTGTATGCCGCCCACTCCCTAGGGACTCTGGGCGACTCACAGCAAATAAAGTCAACAAATAAAAAACATTTAAAACATTTAAAACTACAAAGTTAAAATCAACACAACATCCATCTCATCAAATGGGGCTGGAATACTCAACAGCCCCAGGCCTGCCGGAACAGCCAAGTCTTAGTGGTTTTATGGAAATCCTTCCCTTCCCGTCAGAGTGGAGGAAGCTTGGATAAGAAGTGAAACACCTTCAAAGAAAAAAACCAGAAAGCCCAGTTGCCTCCTGAGGGGGGAAAAAAAAGCACCTTTGGGACGTTTCAAGTATTACAAAGCCCATCCTTTGTGGCCCTCACTATTTGAAACAAACGTTCTAAGGGGGGAAAATCCCTTCCGTTGCAGCCCCGTGGGTTAGAATGAAAGGGAAAATGTTGTTCCCGTGGCTGTTTGATGCCAGGAACCAATTTGGGCACCAATTCGGCCGGCCCCAGATGGTGCCGAAATCTTCCTCACCAGTCCAAGAAGCACAACTGTGCGGTTCAAATTGTGAGAGTCGGCCTCAGGGAGGGTTGGTTGACCTGACCTTCAAAACCAACAGTCATTCCGGCTTGCTTGTAAACCAGCTACGAGCCACCGTCCAACTTTGCAACTTAAGGAACGTCTGTTGGGATTTTTGCCACATCCCAAATTTGCAGTGTACCGTGGGATGTGTTCCTCATCCAGTTCTTAAGAAATAAGACGGAAATAGTTTCTTTTTAGCTCTCCCATTTCAGTCACAGGAACCTGCCATAAGTTTCACAATGCAAAACAAGCCGTAATTACACTGGAAACGGGGTCTTTATTAAAGAGGCGAGGAGCCATGCGCAAAGTAACTCTGCAAAATAAATCAAGGACGACTGTGAAGCTGTTTTCCTTCCAGGCCTGGAAGAAGAAAGCAGCAGATGGAAGAATGTTGCCAGCTCAGACGTTGCTACCTGAGAGCAAACTTAGAAAACAGCAAAGAATAGTTCGCTACGGGGCCCAAATATGCGCTGCTCCACAAGCCTTTACAGATACAGAATAACAAGAGTTGGAAGGGACCTTATAGGTCATCTAGTCCAACCCCCCGCCCAAGCAGGAGACCCTACACCATTTATGGCAGATGACCATCCAAGTCTCTTCTTGAAAGCCTCCAGGGATGAAGCTCCCACAACTTCTGAGGGCAACTTCTGTTCCATGGGTTGATTGCTGGTCTCACCGTGAGGAAATTCCTCCTTGTTTCCAGGTTGAATCTCTCCTTGGTCAGTTTCCATCCATTCTTCCTTCTCTGGACTTCGGGGGCTTTGGAGAATAGCTTGAGCCCCTTCCTCCTCTCTGTGGCAGCCCCCTCAAATACTGGAAGATGCTCTCATGTCTCCCCTGGTCCTTCTCTTCCCTAGACCAGCCAGGCCTGGTTCCTGCAACCTTTCATCATATGTTTGAGCCTCTAGTTCCACCCATTAGTTTCCATCCATTCTTCCTTCTCTGGCCTTCAGGTGCTTTGGAGAGTAGCTCGACCCCCTCCTCACTGTGGCAGCCCCTCAAATACTGGAAGGCTGCTCTCCCGTCTCCGCTGGTCCTTTCGGCCTCAATGGCTAACAGAATAAGAGAGTTGGAAAGGACCTTGGGGGTCTTCCAGTCCAACCCCCTGCTCAAACATGAGATCCCAGACCAGGTGCCCAACCTTGGAGCTTTTTAAGATTTGTGGACTTCAACTCCCAGAATTCCCCAGATTTAGCCAACTCAATCTGAGAGAATGAACACAAAGGACCATTGACCAAGTTTTGGCACATGATGTGCAATTCCATCCCCTTTTACGCCACCCGATGCAACAGGTTGTGCAAACACAATTACTTAGTGTGAAATAGCACTAGCACGTAGACTTATATACCGCTTTGCAGTGATTTACAGCCCTCTCTAAGTGGATTACAGAGTCAGCATATTGCACCCAACAATCTGGGTCCTCATTTGACCCACCTCAGAAGGATGGAAGGCTGAGTCAACCTCAGCCTTCACCATGTTTTGATTGCAGGCAGTCCTCGACTTACGACCACAGTTGATGCCAAACTTTGTGTTGCTAAGTGAGACAATTTAATTTTGTCTCATTTTATGACCTTTCTTGCCTCAGTTGTTAAGTGAATCACTGCCGTTGTTAAGTCAGGAACAGGGTTGTTAAGTGAATCTGGCTTCCCCAATGTCTTTGCTTGTCAGACGGTCACAAAAGGGGAATCATGTGACCCTCGAGCACTGCATCCGTCAGAAATGCGAACCCCTTGCCAAGCATCCAAATGTAAATCAGGTGAAATCACACGGGCGAACTACCACGCTCTTAAGTGTGGGAAACGATCCCAAGTGGCTTTTTTGAGTGAGGTTGTAAGTTCGAGCAGTCACTGAACGAAGCATTGAGGATTACCTGGATGCTTCTCAAAAGACGCCGAGCCTCAGAAGGAGCTGATGGCGCAGCCAGGATGGCAGCTGAGTTTCTGCAAACCAGCATCTTCTGGGAAGAGCTAACCATGGATTGTCTGTTGGGTTGACCTTCTTGCTTGCCCTGGGAGATGGTGGCAGAACAAGCAGGCTCCCTTCTTCTCCTGGTTGACCCCCACCCCCACCCCCCACCCCCCAATCCGGGAACCAGACAGGCGAGGGAGGCCAAACTCTTGTTCCAAAGAAGTTGACTTCATTGGGCATGAAGCCATTTCCAGAGAAACGCTTGTAGGCCTCCAGATTGGGCGACTCGGGAGAAAGCAGGGACGAGCCTCTCTCCCACTGGCCCCCTGGGAGCTTTGGCCAAAGTCCCTTCTGTCTCTTTGTCTGTTTGTCTGTAGAGGCTGAAGCTCTATTTTCCCCTTTGAAATTCACAGCTTTGCATTTGTTTTTAATCTTCCTTTTTTTTAAAAAAAAAAAACCCCTTTCATTAAAAATATAGAAAAACCCAAGTTATAAGTTGTCAGCTACCCACCCCAGGAGTCCCCAAATTCTCATTAAAAGTTCTCACCTTCCATCTCTAATTGGAGGTGAAAAGCGAAGGGTTTGGGACCCCGGAGAGGTTAGTCAGGGGACGAAGCTCAGGAAGAAGGAGAAGGAAGGGAGGGAGGGAGGGAGGGAGGGAGGGAGGGAGGAAGGAAGGAAGGAAGGAAGGAAGGAAGGAAGGAAGGGGGAAGGAAGGGGGAAGGAAGGAAGGAAGAGGGAAGGAAGGAAGGGGGAAGGAGGGGAGGAAAGGAGGGGGGAAGGAAGGAAGGAAGGGGGAAGGAGGGAAGGAGGAGGGGGAGGAAGGGAAAGAGGGAGGGAGGAAGGAAGGAAGGAAGGAAAGAGAAAGAGGGAGGGAGGGAGGAATGGGAAGGAAGGAGGAAGAAAGAAAGAAAGAAAGAAAGAAAGAAAGAAAGAAAGAAAGAAAGAAAGAAAGAAAGTAAGTAAGTCTTCCCACGCACAGCCTCTCAAGATCCTGACCTTGATAAGGCTCCTTCAAAAACCAGACCTTTTAGGGTTCCCAAACTTTCTTCCTTTCTTTCTTTGGAAGCCTTTCCTTTTCCCAAACAAAGCCTCAATTAGCAGATTGCAAAACCAGCCTTTGTTTGCTCCTGTGGTGTTTGTGTTGGAGGAGCAGCCGCCAAATTCTTCCCAGAGCTTCCCAGCCGTGACCGCCAGGGTCGCTGCCCTAACCAGCCCCTCAGCCCCCCCCCCACCAGCCCCGCAGCGCAGCCCCACCAGGCGGGCTGTGCAGATTTCTAAGGACTCTTTTCCGATCAAGTTGCGTAGCTTTGCAGCTGCCCTGGAAAGCAAAGCCGAGAGAGCGAGCAAGCTGAGTTGCCTGGTTGTGAGAAGGCGCCCAGCTTCTGGTAAGCATCATTTGGCAGGGATGCCCTCATCTCCAATGCCTCTCGGCTTCCTGGAGTTCCTTTGGCTGGAGGGGGTGGGGGCATGGGGAGGGGGGTGTAGATGGGTGGTGGGATGGCTTTACTCTCGTGTGCATTTATCATTTCTCTTTTCACCTTTGATTATTTTGTGCAACAGATCTGGGCCAGCGTTTCCCAGCCTTGGCAACTTGGAGATGGGTGCATTTCAATTCCCAAATTCCCCAGCCAGCATGAAATCCACCCATCTTAAAGCTTGCTGGCTGGGGAAGTCTGGGAGTTGAAGTCCACCCATATAAAAGCCTGGCAGCTGGGGAATTCTGGGAGTTGAAGTCCCGACTTCTTAAGTTTTTGCTGGCTGGTGATAGGAGTCAATGAAAGGCCTTCAAAATGTAAAACTGCAAGAGGAATTAGCTGTAAGGAAAAGTAGCTGCCAGAGGAAACGGCCAGGTTAAAGGTAAAACAAAAGAACTGAAAAACAGGAGGGACCAAATTAAAATGAATTGAGTAACAGGAGAAGGAAAACTAACTGAACAACAGGCCAGAACCAATTGCTGTAATTGTTCTGAGGATCCATAAAACATCTAAGGACTCGGAAGCAGGTTTTGGGAGCTGTAATAGGGTGCAGAGGAAATTCAATATTGTGCATGGATTTTCTTCTTGAGACTGTTTAACATTTTTATGAAGGGGTTGAGGGGGAAGAACGGCTCTGCTTGGCATCTCCATACGGTCGGAGGGGAGAGCGGCCAACGGCCCCTGTGTTCAGCGCCTGGGGTGACCCACTCATGGACGGGACCAGGGACTACGAATGGTGCCACGTTGTGTAGTTTGGGGGTTCCTGGATTAGGGCATGGCTTCCTGCTGGTTTCTTTGCCTCCTTGGCGAAGGCTTGGTCTCTCCCAAGGAGTAAATACCTTAATCAAGGAACTATCCAGGGGGAAACAACAGGGCCTCCAACACTGCTAGTTGGGTCAGGAAAGATCTGCAAGAAACCCACCAAGCTTAGACCCTTCCCCCTTCTCCTCCTCTTCCTCTTCCACCACCCTTCTAGCACTGATGATGTTACCTAGTTGGGTCATGAAACGCCTGCAAGAAGACCACTAAGTTCAGAGAGCACCAAAGGACCTCACAGTCTTCTACTACTTCCTCCTCCTCCTCCTCTCCACAAACATCATGCCCTTCTAGCACTGATGTTGTTCCCTAGTTGGGTCATGAAACATCTGCAAGGAAACCACCCAGCTCAGGGAGCACCAAGGACCCTCCTCCTCCTCCTCCTTCCATTCTTCTCTACTTTACAAACCACACTCTCTTCTCGCACGGAAGTTGTTACCTAGCTGGGTTATGTAACGTCTGCAAGAAAACCGCCCAGTTCAGAGAGCACCAAGGACCCCTCATTTCAACCCTGAGCTTCAAAGATTCCTTTTCATCCGTATCCTTCTGACCGTCTTGCGGCCATGGCAGATCTGCTCCCTTCAGTTTACCAGGATCAACCAGGATCAAGTGGAGAGGTTTGGTGGTTTCCACAAGGTGGGAAGGAGGTCAGCTGTCAAGGGGGAAACTGTGCCATCAATTAAGGGGTGAAAACCAGGTGTAAATCCATCAAGCGCTGTCATTTTTCTCCTCTGCCTTGAACTCAGGAAGAAAACAATGCACTTCTTTAGATTAAAATTGATTTTGTCCCTTTTGATCTATTGAATAATTTGAGAAATGATGAGGGTTACTCTGTATTAACTGGTTTCTTTGAAGAATTTGATGAGAGTGGATGAAACAGGTTCCTAGGCATAACGGATGCTTGAGAGGACCATCGCTGGTGGCTTCTCCTGGCCAGGTTTCCTGGAGAACATTGAACCTCCTGGACTCTTAACTCCTTTGTATCTCTGCGAATCCCACCTTCTCCCTCCATCACCCCACTCGTGTTTGGCTCTGGGCAGGAGCTGTCAAAAGGAAGCCATCCATTCCTGATCTCCAGTTTGGGAAGGGACCAGATCTCACGGGAATCTGGCCATCCCTGCTGGCAAACCCAGTGGAAAAAATGCTTGGGTGAATTTGGGAGGAAGCAAATGGACACTTGGGGGTCCTTGGTGCTGTCTGAGCTTGGTGGGTTTTCTTGCAGACATTTTATGACCCAACTAGATAACATCATCAGTGGTAGAAGGGACAGGGGTTGGAGGAGGAGGAGGAGGAGGAGGAGGAGGAGGAGGAGGAGGAGGAAGAGGAGGGCAACGACTTTAGGGTCCTTGGTGCTCTCTGAGCTTGGCTATTTTCTTGCAGACTTTTCATGACCCAACTGGCTAATGTCATCAGTGCTGGAAGGGAGTGGGGTTTGCTCTCTGTTTGCATACAAGTGTTGATGGGAATGTTCTTGAGGGTCCCATGATTAGGCTGTTGTTTACTGCATAGGGTTAATCTGTGCATTAACCCTTAATTGAGCCAAGGTGGCGCAGTGGTTAAAAAGCAGCACTGCAGGCTACTGCTAGATCAGCAGGTCAGCGGTTCAAATCTCACCGGCTCAGGGTTGACTCAGCCTTCCATCCTTCCGAGGTGGGTAAAATGAGGACCCAGATTGTTGGGGGCAATATGCTGACTCTCTGTAAACCGCTTAGAGAGGCCTGAAAGGCCTATGAAGCGGTATATAAGTCTACTGCTATTGCTATTGCTATTGCATAACTGGGTGTTGATTGCTGGGAAAGAAACATTTTGCTGTTTTAACCTTTGATTGTTTCTTTCAAATGGTGTGTTAGCTGTATTATATGCCTTTTGGGGGCTGACACTGTCCCCATTATATGGTGTGTGTGTGTGTGTGTGTGTGTGTGTGTGTGTGTGTGTGTGTGTGTGTGTACTTATATGAATATATAGCACATTCTCCATTATTCATTCTCATTCCCTCTCTCCCCCCCTCTTTCTTCTTTCTCTTACTATCTCCCTACCTATCGATCCTTATCTATCTATCTATCTATCTATCTATCTATCTATCTATCTATCTATCTATCTATCTATCTATCTATCTATCTATCTATCTATCTCTACCCATGTGGCCATGTAGCCATCTATCTATTATCTATCCTCTCTCTCTCATATCTATCTATCCATCCATCCATCCATCCATCCATCCATCCATCCATCCATCATATATCTCTCTTTCTCTCTCTCTCTCTTATCTTTCTCTCCTATCTATCTATCTATCTATCTATCTATCTATCTATCTATCCATCCATCCATCCATCCATCCATCCATCCATCCATCTATCATCTATCTATCTATCTATCTATCTATCTATCCATCTATCATCTATCTATCTATCTATCTATCTATCTATCTATCCATCTATCATCTATCTATCTATCTATCTATCCATCCATCTATCATCTATCTATCTATCTATCTATCTATCTATCCATCTATCATCTATCTATCTATCTATCTATCTATCCATCCATCTATCATCTATCTATCTATCTATCCATCCATCCATCCATCCATCCATCCATCCATCCATCCATCCATCCATCCATCTATCATCTATCTATCTATCTATCTATCTATCTATCTATCTATCTATCTATCTATCTATCTACCTACCTACCTACCTACCTACCTACCTACCTACCTACCTACCTACCTACCTACCTACCTACCTACCTACCTATCTATCTATCTATCTATCTATCATCCATTGTGGGAAACATTTCCTACCAGAGAAGGTCTATTTTCTACCTCTAGAGAACGCGGTAGAATGTTTAGCCTGCCTGGGCACACATATAGAAAAACCATCCAAGCCTGAGAGTCACGCAGGTGCCAGGCCAATGGGGCACCTCCACCTCCTAGGCTTCGCTACCCAATGCCAATCCGATCCTTTCTGGGCAGCTGCAGGTGGGACGATGGGAGACAGGCTCCTCCGTGGCCCTTGGGGAGGTTTTGCTCTGAAAGGAGACGGGAGGCTCTTTGAAGTAATTGACAGGATTCTCTCTCCCTCCACGTGGTGGTCACAGCCTCCATTCTTTTTAGCCCCTCCAGCCGGACGTTCGCTTTGCTGGCCTCACCTTCCCTGTCAATGGAATCATCTCCCAGACAATTTACCAAAGGCCGTTCCTCCTTTGACCCAATTCAGACCTGGTGGGTCCAATTTGTTCTTTTTATTCCTGTCTATCAGCTTCTCCATTTTCTACCGCGGATAGCCAAGGCATCTAGCTGGCTTCATTTTCTAAAGCCCCTGGTTAGATCTCAGCTCCTTCCTGGAGAAATTTCTTGATAGTAGGAACAATTAACCAGTGGAACTGCTCCCCTGCAGAGGGTGTGGGCACTCCGTCACTTGTCTGGAACGGTAGAGGGTCTCCTGCTTGAGCAGGGGGTTGGACTAGAAGACCTCCGAGGCCCCTTCCACCTCTGTTATTCTGTGGTGTGTTTTTAGTCAGGCTGAACCCCTTGACCTCCAGGGTTGGGGAGGGTCACACTTGAGAGGCAGGGAAGGGTGTTGCTTGCAGATGTTGGGAAGGCAGATGTGCTCGCATGGCTATCTGAGATGAGGTAAGCACTCCAGCTGCCGGGAGGGACCAAAGGGAGCTGGCCAGGGGCTTGTACCCCATCCAGATATTCATAGCTGCAGTCTCTGTCCGTGAAGAAGAACCGGCCTTCCTGGTCGTGCAACATTTCCAGATGCAGTTGAGAAACAGAGGAAGCCTCCGAAGTCTTCGGGGGCCGTTTGTTCCCAGAAAGTTTCCAGACCAGCTTTGCAGATGCTTCGGAGTTGGAAGGCATTCAAAGGAATATTATCTCTCCGTTTCCTCCTCGGATTTTGCAGAGGCAAGGAAAAAAAGGAAAATCCGACCGTCGTTTTTCCCCCAGCCAAAGCTGAATTTGGACGGATGAGGCCTGCTCAGCAGCACAATAACGACAGGGCTCCCCCCGAAGAGCTCCTAGTAGCTCCCACCAATGTGTGGTTAATTAAATCCAGTGTGCGCAGCCCTGATTCTCCCATGAAGATCGAAAGTAGATCTTCTTAATCCCCCTTAAAATGCCTTCTGGAGCTGCCGGTTCACCTCGGGGCGTCTTAGCTTCCAAGAGATATTTATTCAGGCGTTCAATCTCTCTCTCTATCATATCCAGCATCGCGTAATTTATGTTCCTCACAAGAGGTTGCGTGTGGCAGGAATCCTAAGCAACCTGTTCAGTGGGAGGAATTAGAGAAGCCAGATTGGTTCCAGAAAGCGCATATCTGCCCTCAGCCCCACTGCAACGGCCCTCCGATTCAGAGCATAAACGCTGATCGATGTCCGTTCCAAGGGACCTGGGAAACGCTCTTCCTTCAGCAGCCTTCCAATATTTGAGGTGGGGGGGTCAGCCTATTCTCCAAAGCCCCTGGAGGCAGGACAAGAAGCAATGGATGGAAACTAATTAAGGAGAGAAGCAACTAAGGAATTAAGGAGAAACTTCCTATCCGTGAGAATAATAATTAACCAGTGGAACAGAAGTTGCCTCCAGAAGTTCTGGGTGCTCCATCACTGGAGGTTTCCAGGAAGAGATTGAACAACCGCTTGTCTGAAATGGTGTAGTGTTTTCTGCTTGAGAAGGGGGGTCAGACTAGAAGATCTCCAAGGTCCCTTCCAACTCTGTTAATTAATCAGCCGAACGGTTTGCCTCCAGATGCTGTGGGTCTTCCATCACTGGCGGTTTTCAAGAAGAGCCATTTGTGTGGGATAGTATAGAGTCTCCTGCCTGAGCAGGGGGTTGGACTAGAAGACCTCCAAGGTCCCTTCCAACTGTCGTTCGGTTGTTCTTTCTGAACTGGCGTGAGCGAGGAGCAGGTCCCCAGTCCCGCTGGTGCTGAGATGCTTGTCGCATTTTAAGAAGGTTGTGCAACAGGGGAAGTGGCATGAAAGAGGGACGTTCTGTGATGCACCTGTGTGCTTGGCTCTCCCTCTTCGCCAGGAGAAGCCAGGATTAATGCGGTGGAGAGCAGGAACTGAGCGCGGCGGTTTCCTCCGTCTCGCCTTTCATGCGCTTTTCATGCGCTTCCTGTAGACGTCCTGGGGTCCCAAGGCAGCTCCAGGCTGGGCTCTGGCGAGTTCAGAAGCGAAATCGATCCTGGATGAATCAGAGACGGGGATTGTGGCGAATCGTGGTAGATGAGAAGCCATTGCAGGCTTTCTGCGAGTTAAATTCCACCACAGATTGTGAAAGGGGGGGGCTTTAATGTGTAACTCTCCTCTTGGTTTACCTGGTGACTATGTTTTTCTTATACGTAGTAGACAAATGGATTGGCTGCAAATAGATGTACAGACAGACCTCATAATGGAACCCAAAATGTGCGTGGCTAAGCGAAACCCGAAGACCCAGCTGCTGGCCTGCGCGTGCCTGTTTTTTGGGCTGTTTGTGACCCAGAAAGTGCCCTGATTTGGGGGGGGGGGGTTGATCCATTTTCCAGGCTGTTTGGGGGGCATTTTCATGCCACTTCTCGGACTGTTTTCATGCCATTTTCGGGGTTGTTTTCAGGCTGTTTTCCAGCACTCCGGTGCCTTAGAAGAGCAGCTGGCAATGGTGCCCATGCCCACCGAGAAGGCTCTGCATGCCACCTCTGGTATGTGTCTCATAGGTTCCCCATCACAGCCTTCTACCATTGCAGAGAAATGGTTGCCAATCTTTCCTTGAGACCCTCCCGCTCCTCCTTTCAAGAAGCCGTTCTGCTGAGTAATTGTTCTCCCTGCCAGGCAATCCCTCCTTCTCTCCCTTTGGGCATCTCCTACCCGCTGCTCCTTGCCCTGCCCTCGGGGGCCTTGGAGAATAGACGAAGGTCCTCTTCCCTGAGACAGCCCTCCAAGTGCTGGAGGAGCAGCTTCCTTCTCTGCCCACCAACATTCATCTGCAGGAGAGTTTTGATTCACAGGCCTCTTCATGGCGCTTCCAGAAAGGCTCCCGGGGACGGAACTACATTTGTGTAATGTCACACTAAGCGGACATCTGCGCATGGCACGGATCCTCCTTTGCCACATTAAAAAAAAAAGAGTTTTATGGGAATGGAGGCTGTTTGGCTTGCCGGATCCGAGCAGCTGGGCCAAGCCTCCTCGTGAGGGGCACAAGGGCCTCGTCTCTTCCCCCCCTTCGGCATCGTTGGCAGCTATTTCGTTCTCCAGCCTGGCTTGGCAATGAAGCATCTCGCAAGCCCATAAACGGCCGTCTGTGGAGCCACATGGACTCCGTGGCTTTTTTTTGGTCCCAGGCTCCGGCGTGTGTGGACGGCTGATTACACCAGAGATGGGCCACGTACTTGGAGCCGAGATTCATTGCGCGGCTGTGATGCGTTTTGCCTTTCAGCTAATTCCAGGCAGCTCCGTGGTGCTAAAAGCTTAGCTAGTTCAGCGAGCATCAAAGGCTTAGCAGGAACAGTTGGCAGAGTTGTTAGAGGTTTGCCGAGGGATGCCTCCCAGCAGCTCCCTAACTCTTCTGGCGTTTGAATTCCCTCTCTCCAGCCCGCTTCCACTTAGAGCGACGTCTTCGCAGCCCTTCAAAGCGGGACAGGTCAGGAAATGGGCAGAGCAGCCTCTCGGAAGACTGGCCTCCTCCGGCCTCCTCTGCTCCGAAAGAGGATCAAGGCAGGCTCTGCCTTTCAGCTTCTGGCATGTTTCTCGGTGAAGATTCTGAGTCCTCCGGGTAGAATTGCCTGGAAGTGGAGTTACGGCAACTGGACTTTTCTTTTTGATTTGCAACTTCTCCGTCGCTTCTCCAAGAAGCTTCTTCGGTCTGAGCCAGTGGGTTTAGGGTGACCTTCTCTGCCTGTGGCTTCACCTCCCTCCAAAGGTGCTCCGTCCCATCCCCAAGGTTAGCTCCGTGTTTCTCGACGCATCCAGACGTTTGGAAAAAGGACGGAGGGCATGAACGGCCGACAAGAGTCGGAGAAGGAGATAGACGCAGCCCAGAACTCGGTCAGATAGGATCGTAATCTCTAGAAACAAGGGGGAAGTTATGCACAGCTCTTGACAGGATGTCAGAGCTGGAAGGGACCTCGGAGGTCTTCTAGTCCAACCCCCTGCTCAAGCAGGAGACCCTAGCCTAGACCATTTCAGACATATGGCTAGCCTCTTAGGAGCACCTACCATTTCTGGAGGCAAGCTGTCCCACTGGTTAATTAATGGAATAACAGAGCTGGGAGGGACTGTGGAGGTCTTGTTGCTTCTGTCCTTGGTTAGTTTCCATCCGTTGCTTCTGGTCCTGCCTTCTGGTGCTTTGATTGACCCCTTCTTCTTTGGGGCAGACCCATAGATGATGGGACACCCTTAAGCAGCATTACTCAATTCTTCTGCTGTTGCTACTGGAAATTAACCGGGTTGACCACAGGTCAGAAAAATCAAAATGGCAGCCAAGACAGTGCAGTTCACACCGTGTTGTAGAGACTAAGATTGGTTTAATGCTCTCATGAGTGACTGCATGATGCTTCACGGCTTGGAGTCTTCCTGTTGGATTGGATCTCAACTCCCAGAATCCCTAGCTAGCTCAGAACGGTGGCCATGATCTGGAAGGGCTTGCGAAATCCCTGTCAACTAACCAGAAACGTCAAAGCAACTGGTGGCATAGAGACCTCCTCAGGCCACTTGAGTGGCTCTGGAAAGGCCATCATATCTGCCCTTGGTTTGAAGGTTTCCCTGGAGGGCTGCTTCTGAATTAGAGGGCAGGTAGCGCCATTATAGAAATAGAATAACGGTTGGAAGGGACCTTGGAGGTCGTCTAGTCCAACCCCCCTGCCTATACCACTTCAGGCAAATGGTTATCCAACATCTTCTTAAAAACTTCCAACAACTTCTGGAGGCAACTTCTGTTCCACTGATTGATTGTTCTAACTGTCAGGAAATGTAT
This sequence comes from Thamnophis sirtalis, assembly GCF_051295495.1. Classification (NCBI taxonomy): domain Eukaryota; kingdom Metazoa; phylum Chordata; class Lepidosauria; order Squamata; family Natricidae; genus Thamnophis; species Thamnophis sirtalis. The sequence goes on along the minus strand of NW_028261385.1, from coordinate 359,659 downwards.
CCTCTGTTCTAAGTTGCTTCTCTCCTTGATTACAATACAATACAATACAATAGCAGAGTTGGAAGGGACCTTGGAGGTCTTCTAGTCCAACCCCCTGCCTAGGCAGGAAACCCTACACCACTTCCAACAAATGGCTATCCAACATCTTCTTTAAAACTTCCAGTGTTGGAGCAACCACAACTTCTGGAGGGAAGCTGTTCCACTGATTAATTGTTCTGACTGTCAGGAAATTTCTCCTCAGTTCTAAGTTGTTTCTCTCCTTGATTAGTTTCCACCCATTGCTTCTTGTCCTGCCCTCAGGTGCCTTGGAGAATAGTTTGTCTCCCTCTTCTTTGTGGCAACCCCTGAGATATTGGAAGGCTGCTATCCTGTCTCCCCTTGTCCTTCTTTCCATTAAACTAGACATACCCAGTTCCTGCAACCGTTCTTCATATGTTTTAGTCTCCAGCCCCCTAATCCTCTTTGTTGCTCTTCTCTGAACTCTTTCTAGAGTCTCAATCTCTTTTTTACATCAGTGGCCAAAACTGGATGAAACCTCAAGGCTTCGTATTGTGGTTAAACAACTGAAGGTGGAGGCTGCAACCACCTTTCTCAGGTGCTCTTGTTCCTCCAATAATATTCTCCAACAGCAACACAGCTGGCTTGGGCACCTCTGCGTGCATAACATCTCATTCATGAAAAGGGTTTCGCGCAGCTGGGCCTGCCTGCCTGCCGATATTTCCATCAAGAAAAGGGATTTTTTGATTAATAAATTGTCAAGTTCCCTTTCCAAACTTCATACAGTGGCATGCAGGTGAAGGCGGGTTTTGTATCAGCATTAGATATTTCCCTCGCAGTTGGTTTTAATGTGCAAACAGCTGGCCTGATCAGAGCTTTTATATATATATATATAGATTAATTGCTTTATTTCTATAGGAGGCCTGTCCAGATTAGCAAGGCTGAGATTTCAGCTGGGAAGTAGGAGGAAACATGGCAGGATGGCTGGTTTCCTTTCCAGCCTCCCCTTCCTCCAAAACCCGGAAGGGCCCCGTGCCCCACCCGCCACCCCCTCCTGTCCACAACACAGTCCTTTCCTCTCCCCAGTTCCAAGAAGGTTGTGCTCTGATTCAGCTGAGCCCGAGAGCACAGGGGAACCTCCAAGTGGCCTCGAGGGCTCCCAGAGAGAGTGCTAAGGACCGGCTGTCTGCCAGGAGCATCAATCCTTCCCCTCCCCACCATTTCAGTCGGAGCTGAAGAAGCTTCTTGGATGAGAAGCGAAACCTCTTCAGGGAAGCCCAGCTGCCTTTTGGGAAAAGCACCTGGGGGTCAGAGCAGGAAAGGCACGGAAGAGCGGAGTCGGGAAGGGGCCACACTCTGCCTGAAGAGCCCACCCGAAATCAGCTCGGGAACCTTCGGGACGCGTTGAAGACGGAGGTGGGAGTAGCGCAGGTGAGCTTTTGGGAGTTAGCTGCACCTGAGGATCCGGAGCGTTTCCAGCCCCCCCCTTTGAAGGTTGCAGCCAAAGGGCTTTGCAGGAGCAGCCCGGGGCCCCAATCCACCGCAGGCTGAGCCCCGAACGGACTCTTGGCACCTACTCAGAGGCTCCTGGCGCTGATTTTGCACCGCTTGGCATTAGCACCACATGGAACTGGCATGCCAACACGGCTCCCGCCTGCACGGAGGACCCGGAGCTGTTTTGGGGCCTGCTGACCCCTCGGCATGTGGCAATGGTTATGCGCAGGGCTCTGTGGTTTCTTTGGGGCGGGGGGGCTGAAGGGCTCCCTCCTTCCAGGGTTGTGTGTGTGTGTGTTCCTCTTGTGATGCTTGGTTCAGCTTCCCCGAAGATCCTGCGTCCCAGCAGTATCGGCAGTGGGGTGCGTGTTCGTGTGTGGGTGTGTTTGCAAGGACAGGAAGGAGGGATGCAGTGTGAGAAACCCCAGGGTGCTTTTTCACAAGCAAAAGACGCCCCAGGCCCCATTGGGTGATTTTCACGGCTTCAGCTATAAGTTCCCAAATGTATTTCCTTCCTCCCATTCTCATTTCCTTCCTTCCTTTTCTTCTTCTTTTTCCTTCCCTTCATTCTCCTTCCTTCCTTCCTTCTTCCTCCTGCCCTCTTTTCCTTCCTTCTTTTTCTTTTTTCCTTCCCTTCTTTCTCCTTCCTCCCTTCTCTCTCTCCCTCCTTCCCTCCTTCCTTCCTTCTTCCCTTTTTCACATTATCTTTCCTTCCTTCTTCCTCCTGCCCTCTTTTCCTTAGTTTGTTCCTTTTCTTTTTCCTTCCCTTCCTTCACCTTCCTTCCTCTTTCTCCCTCCTGCCCTCTTTTCCTTCCTCCTTCCTTTTCCTCTTTTTCCTTCCCTTCATTCTCCTTCCTTCTCTCTCTCTCTCTCCTTCCCTCCCTCCTATCTTCCTTCCCTTCTCTCCATTACCTTTCCTTCCTTCCTTCCTTCTCTCTCTCTCTCTCCTTCCCTCCCTCCCTCCTTCCTTCCCTTCTCTCCATTACCTTTCCTTCCTTCCTTCCCTCCTTCCTTCTTCCCTTCTCTCCATTACCTTTCCTTCCCTCCCTCCCTCTGGTTCCGTGCCACATCCAAGTGAGCGAAGGTGGAAAGCAAAGCCAGAGGTTCCCATAACAACCAGGGGGTTCTGACATTCTGATGTTCCTCCGTGGTGGTCGTGGCCGATGGGTGGGGGGTGTCAGAGAAGCCAAGGGCTTCGTTCCCTTCGCTCTCAGCCCTGCGTCCGTCCCCCCCCCCGCACACACACGGACATCTCCCCCCACCCTCCCCCCCGCCCCCACCCCTCCGTCCGTCCGGCTCTCCTGGGCTGGCTGAGAGGGGCAATTACAGGAACTCATCAAAGGTGATGGAGGCCACTTTGATGCCCGTGTCCCCCCCCCCCTCCCCTTTTGAATCCTGCAGAAGAGCATTAGTGAAGAATGTGCCTGCCTTTAATGGATTGCCTGATTAATCTGGTCTGAATGGGGCGAGGAGCCGGGGGGAATTCAGTTTCTAATGGTCCTGTCAAATTCTGAAGTGAGGCAGGAAAGGGAGAGGGGAGGGGGGAGGGGAGGGGCCCCCTGAAACCTTCAAAAGTTTATAACTCATTGCAGATCAAAAAAAGGGGAAGGGGAGAAGCCTCTCCAGGTCGCTGAGCAGGGGGGCAGGGAATCCGCCTGGCTTGGCGGGGGGGGGGGGGTAGGAGGGGGCTAAATTGAAACTGCCTTGCCTCCGTTCTCCAGGAAGGCTGCAGGGGCAGCCAGAGGAACGGTCACTCAGAGGGACAACGGTCACCTGGGCAGGGGGCAAGCTGGAACGCGTCAACTGCTGGGCCAGGAGCTGGGCCACGGGGGGCCCCCCTTCACAAAGGGGCTCCCCGAGTTGAGAGCCACAAAGGGACACAAGCTTTTAGCATAAAGAAGGTCTTTATTTCCCCCCCCCCCCCAAATCTCCATCTTCCTTGGGGACAAATAGGTTTTGATGGAGCAAAGGACAGAAAATGGACACTGCAAAAATCAGGAATCCTAGAATCGTGCAATCCTATGGCTGGAAGGGACCTCAGAGGTCTTCTAGTCCAGCCCCCTGCTCAAGCAGGAGACAGTCCATACCAGTGATGGCGAACCTTTTCGGCACCCAGAGCCTAAAGCAGAATGTGTGTGCAGGTGTGCGTGCTGCAGGGCCGCAAATTCAAAGACAAGCTGGCCAGTGTGTGAGCACGCACCAGCCAGCTGACACACACGTGTGCCCTGGCCAGCTTCTCTTCACGCCCACCAGCACACCGAAGACAAGCTGGCCGACAGTTTTTCGTGCTGGTTTTGGCCTAAAAAATGGCCCATAAAAACAGCCTGAAAACAACATGAAAAACAGCCTGGAAAACAGCCTGTTTTTCTGGTTGTTTTGGGGGGGCTTTTCAGGGACCTTGGTGGTCTTCTAGTCCAACCCCTCACTCAGGTGACCCTCTACCATTCTGGACAAATGGCTGTCCGGTCTCTTCTTGAAACCCGCCACTGACATTGGAGCAGTCACAACTTCTGGAAGCAAGCAGTTCCACTGGTTAATTGTCCTCCCCGTCATGACGTTTCTCCTTAGTTCTAAGTTGCTTCTCCCCTTGATTAGTTTCCACCCATTGCTTCTTGTCCTGCCTTCAGGTGCTTTGGAGAAGAGTTTGACTCCCTCTTCTTTGTGGCAACACCTGAGATATTGGAATACTGCTATTATATCATCCAACGTCCTTCTCTTCACTAAACTAGAAATCCCCAGTTCCTGCAATTGTTCTTCATATGTTTTAGTCTCTAATCCCCTAATCCTCTTTATTGCTCTTCTCTGCACTCTTTCCAGAGTCTCTGCATCTTTCTTATATTGTGGTGACCAAAATGCAGGATTTTAAGTGTGGTCTTACTAAGGTATTACCAAGGCAACTTGCTACCAGATTTCTCTCTCTCTCTCTCTCTCTCTCTCTCTCTCCTCTCTCTCTCTCTCTCTCTCTCTCTCTCTCTCTCTCTCTCTCTCTCTCTCTCCCTCCCTCCCTCCCTCCCTCCCTCCCTCCCTCCCTCCCTCCCTGTGTGTGGTGTGTGTGTGTGTGTGTGTGTGTGACACCAAAAGGCAGCTCCTAACCAATGCTGGCTGCTCTTAAAAAAACTTTTGCAAACAGCTAGCCCTTCCAGGTAGACCCCCCAACTAGGAACACAAAATTTGCCAATGCTAACACAACTTCTAATCCAAAGTTGCAGGAGCAGTTTTGCCAGCCTGAAAGGGCCCCCTGCCCCCCTTAGCTAGAAGACCACCAGGTAGAGAGGAGGGGGGGCTGAGAACTCCACTTCCATTCCTGCTTTGTGCGCTGATTTCATTGACCTGTCCGTCCTCTGTGGCCCTCCCTCCTTCACCTGAAGACTGATTCTCCTCCCAGCCTGTGGCACAAAGGAGGTGAAATTGTGGGATGGATTCATCGCGTTTAGCGTGGGAGGAAATGGCAGGAGCCATTGTGCCGCTTGCAAATATTATTTTTCGTGGACTCCGGCTGCATGAAAAGCACGGCCAGTTAGCTTCTTTTGAATCATTCAGTTGTGAAAGAGTCTTTCAGAAACCCGGAGTTTCACAAAATTGGACATGTTTTAAAATAACTTGTGATGTATTGGTCAACAAAGCGGCTTTGTAAAAAAACATTCCCTCCTCTTTTAGAAAGAAAAATGTAGCCCAGTGGGGAAATTCAAGTTTTTTAAAACCAGTTCTGTGGCCCCTGACTTGGTGGGCGTGGATTGGCTTGGTGGGTGTGGATTGGTGGGCATAGCAGGTGAAGGATACTATAAAATCCCCATCCCTTCCCCACCCCAGGGGAAGAATACTGCAAAATCCCCATTCCCTCCCCATTCCAGGGGAAGGATACTGCAAAATCCCCATTCTCTCCCGATCAGTTTGGACTGAGGTGGCATTTGCTGGTTCTCCAAACTACTTAAATTTTCCGCTACCGGTTCTACCGGTCAGAACCGGCTGAATTTCACCCCTGATCTAGCCCCTCTTTTCACCTGACTTGTTGCGGAGTATGGCTTCAGGTAAAACAGGCGCATGGTTATGATGGTGGTTGCCCTGTCTAGTCCGGGATGATTGCAGCCCTGGGCTGCATCAACAATGGGGCAGCCACAAGAGGACGAGAAGGGATAGTAGAAGAGCCGAGGTGGCGCAGTGGTTAGGGTGCAGCACTGCAGGCCACTTCAGCTGACTGTTATCTGCAGTTCAGCGGTTCTAATCTCACCGGCTCAAGGTTGGCTCAGCCTTCCATCCTTCCGAGGTGGGTAAAATGAGGACCCGGATTGTTGTTGGGGGCGATATGCTGACTCTGTAAACCGCTTAGAGAGGGCTGAAAGCCCTATGAAGCGGTATATAAGTCTAACTGCTATTGCTATAGTATGGTACCCCTTTATAATGCCTTCGTGAGGCCACACCTGGAATCCTGCATCCAGTTTTGCTCAGCACGATGCAAAAAAGATGTTGAGACTCTGGAAAGAGTGCAGAGAAGAGCAGCAAGGATGATTGGTGGGGAGGCTGGAGGCTAAAACATATGAAGAACGGTTGCAGGGACTGGATATGTCTCGTCTAAAGAAGAGAAGGACCAGGGGAGACATGATAGCAGAATATTTTAAGCAGCTGCCACAAAGAAGAGGGAGTCAAGCTATTCTCCAAGGCACCCGAGGGCCGGACAAGAAGCAATGGGTGGAAACTAACCAAGGGGGAAAAGCAAGCTAGAAATAAGGAGAAATTTCCTAACGAGGAGAACAACTAACCAGTGGAACAACTTGCCACCAGAGGTTGTGGCTGCTCCAACATTGGAAGTTTCCAAAAGGAGACTGGGCGGCCATTTCTCCAGAATGGTACAGAGCAGGGGGGTCAAACTCGAAGCCTGCAAGCCGGATCTAGTCCGTGGGGTGCTTAGATCTGACCCACAGGGCCGTCCTGGAAACTGCGAAGGATGGGCCTGTGGTGCCTCTGCCAGTGGAAACGGAGCTCCGTTTCTGCTGGCCCAGAGTTGCAGGAGGCCGTCGCAGCTGAAAACGGAGCTCGGGAGGGCTGTGCGCGACCTTCCCAAGCTCCGTTCTTGATGGCAGAGTGCTGCAGGAGGCTGTCCTTGCCGAAAATGGAGCTCCGGAACTCGTTTTTGCTGGCTAAGCGCTCGGGCCATCACATGTGCCCCCGACATGAGTGACATCGAGCTGGTCACCCCCCCTGGCCACACACCCCAACCCCCCCAAGGTCAAACACAGCCCTGATGCGTCCCTCAATGAAACCGAGTTTGACACCCTTAGTATGGAGTCTCTTGTTTGAGTAGTGGGGTGGACTAGGAGACCTCCAGGGTCCCTTCCGGCCCTGTTGTTTATGTTCTATGTTCAAAATCGTCCTGTTAGTGCCCTTCCCCCCCTCTCTCCCTCCCTCCCTCTTGCTCACTCTGTCAGATTCACTTTCCTTGACGGGAGGAAGAGAGAACCGCAAAGCTTTCGTCCTGGCAGAATGTGGATGTCAAAGCAGATGTTGGAGTCTCGTCGTGTTCATAGATGTGTGAACGCGAAGGAGCGGCAGCCTTTTCATCCAGACCATCGCTCGAGAGGCACAAAGGGCTCCATGCTGCGTTTTGCAAACATCAAACCCCTCAACCCCTCGACTCCCATGTCCCTGTCAGCCAGTCACCCGGAAGTGCCGCCTTCCCCAGCCAAGCGCCCTCCCTCACCCCGGGGCCCAGAGGGCACAGCTTCCGAGAGGATGCCTTTCACGGGTCTCTCAAAGAGGCTGGAGCCCACCGGGTGTTGTGGTCACAGGTGTGATGGAGCCCCCCCCCCCCGCTTCCCCAGGGACCCCAGAGACGTTGAGCTCTAGGACGGTCCTCATGCAAACGGTTCCACCACAAATCCGCGAAGCCCTTCTGCACGGAGACATAAGCGCGAAGACTAATTCGCGCCATTCTAAGCGCTAAGGGAAAACGCGACCCTACCGCGATGACATAATCGCGGAGGGCAAAATCGCGCATTCCCAAGCACTCAGTACCCTAAACCTAACCCTAAACCTAACCCTAAACCTAACCCTAAACGTAACCCTAAAACAAACCCCTAAACCTAATCCTAACGCTTACCTTAAATGAAGTTGGCTTTCTGCCGCGGTGCCGTTTTAAAGCGCCCTTCTGTTGCCGCGCTGTTGTCGCGGCGGTGATGACGTGCGGAGATGACGTCGCGGCTTTAGCGCCGCGATTTTATCGCCGCGATTTTGACCAGCGTGGTTTTGTCGTGCCACACATGCAAACAGCCCCTGTGAGCTCCCACTTCCTGTGTCCTCAGGCCCCCCTGGCTTACAGGGCAGCCAAAACTGTGATGTTCCCAAAGGCTGAATGTGGAATCTATGGGGAGGAAGATCCAAACCCCAATCAAATTCCAACAGGCGAAGAGGACAAGGTTTGGCCCAAACTCCCCTCTCCCACTAGGGTCTCTGTGGCTCTTATGACAGGGTCTGATTTCGCTTTGTTTTCATGCGACTCTTGCTGGGGCTGCAGGCATGGGGGGGGTGCGGGGGGGGAGAGGGAAGGGAGATGCACTTTTCAGATCAGATTGAAAGGTTTCGGGGGGGGGGAGGTCAGGAGGCCTCCCAGACTTTCCTCCTTCTTCTTCTTCTGTCCTTGGACGCCCCATCAAAAGAGTGTTAGTGCGGCTTTATACTGCCCTGGCATGGGCAGCGTGGAAGGCAGCATCCAGTGTTGGTCACCACAGTGTTAAAAAGATGTTGGGACTCTGGAAGGAGAGCAGAGAAGAGCAACCAAGAGGATTAGGAGGCTAAAACGGTCAAAGGGCGGTTGGTGGGATTGTCTAGTTCAGTGTTTCTCAACCTTGGCAACTTGAAGATGTCCGGACTTCAACTCCCAGAATTCCCCAGCCAGCGAATGCTGGCTGGGGAATTCTGGGAGTTGAAGTCCGGACATCTTCAAGTTGCCAAGGTTGAGAAACACTGGTCTAGTTGAATGAAAAGAAGGGCTGGAGATGATGTGATGTCTGTGTCCCAGTATTTGAGGGGCTGCCCCAAGAAGAGGGGGGCAACCTATTCTCCAAAGCCCCCCGAGGGCAGAAGAAGAAGCAACGGGTGGAAACTAATCAAGGAGAGAAGCGACCTGGAACTAAGGAGGAATTTCCTGACAGGGAGGACAGCTGCTTGCCTCTGGAGGCTGTGGGTGATCCATCGCTGGAGGTTTTGAAGAAGAGATTGGACAGCCATGTGTCCAGAATGGTATGGGGGGGTCTCCTGCTTGAGCAGGGGGCTGGACTAGAAGGCCTCCAAGGTCCCTTCCAGTTGTGCTACTCTACATTTCTGCTTATGACGATAAGAGACGCCGGAAGGTGATTGCTCCCACGCCTGGTTTTGAAGAAGAGGCTGGGCAGCCATTGGTCTGAAGGGGACAGCGTCTCCTGCATGGAGAGTAGAAGACCTCGAGGAAACTCTCCCACTTCCTCTTGGGCCAAAAGGCTTCCGAGGCCCCTTCCAACTCTGGCCTTCTATCATTCTGGAAGTCGGGTCGTTCTCTGTGTTTGCTCAAGTGGCAGCCGGCATTCCTTCTGCTCTGCTGCTGTCCGGCAGGGGTTCGAGGCTGCGTCTTTTGGGAAGGGGCCTTCCTGGATTCAGGCGCTTTCCTTCTCGGGGTCTTTTAGCGGATGGTGAGGTGGCCTCCTGGCCTCCTGCAGCCGCTGCAAGGTTGCCGAAGGCGCCCGCTGCTCCTCTGTGGACCTTGGGAGTTGACACGGGAGGAAGGCTCAGCGCAGAGAGGGGGCAGGAGGAGGGCTGGCGGTGGGCAGAGTCACCTGCTGCAAAAGTACTCGGCGGTGGGTGTATCTCAAGGTGTGAAGGTCCACTTGAGAGGTGGAGACCTCCCTCCAGGTGCTTGAGAATTCAGAAGAGACCCCACACTCATTGCATTCACCTCTCCTGCTTTGTTTTAGGGAAGGGGCCCGATTTCTTGTTCCTCTCAGTGGAAGGGAGAGTAATGTCAGCTTCCTGCCTGTGAAAGAAACGGGGGAGTTGCCCGTCCCCTGAGGGTCTCACTGGGAAAAGGACCAAGGGCAGCACAGCCGCTCCCGCTGCAGAAGAAGCCAGGATGGAGGTATCCCTGCAGAAGGCTGGCATTCCATGGCTTGGCAGAATCCCTTGTTCTGGGCACAGCTGGCATTCTCAGCCTGCCCAGCGGCCTTTGCTCTTCAGGGGGAGAGGGGCTGAGCTCCTGTCTCGGCTTGCATCCTGGCCGGCTGGGGCTCCAGGCGTCTTGAGAAGGTTTCAGAGTTCTGGGAATGGTGGCCATTGGGGTGCGGAAGGGAAGAGGGGAGAGGTTAGGGCGTGACCTGCTCCTCTGTCAAGCAAGAACCAGAAATGGCAGGGAAGGGAAGAGAAGAGAAGAGAGAGGGAAGGGAGGAAGAAAAAGGTGGGAGGGAGGGGAAGGGAGGAGAGAAGGAAGGAAGGAAGGAAGGAAGGAAGGAAGGAAGGAAGGAAAGAAGGGAGGGGAGGAAGGAGAGATGGGAGAAAAAAGGCAAGATAAGAAAGGGGAAGGAAGGAGTTGGGAGGAAAGAAGGAAAGAGATGGAAGGAGAGAGGAAATGAAAAGGAGGGAAAGGAGGAAGGAGTAACGGAAGGAAGGGGAGGGAGGGAGAGAGGGGGAAGGAAGGAAAGGAGGGGAAGGAAGGAAGGAAAAGGGGAAGGAAGGAAATGGCTGCCTCCCTTCCTTCCTCTGCTAGCCTTCTTGGAGAACCCTGAGAATCTGCGGAGGACGGACGCCTTCCAGGCCATCTGCTGATCTGCAGCCTTGGCACCGTCTCTCCTCCTTTGACTCCTGCAACCTCCAGAACCGGGAAGTGGTTTTCCAGAGCTCCACGGGGAGGGGAGGGGAGGGGAGGGGGGGGCATTCATCATCCTTAGACTCCAAAGCAGCCAAGCAATCTGGACTTTTTAAATCACATTTGCAGATCAAGGGTGGCCGTGGGGCCTTCGCCCAACATGCAGGGAAACGCTTCCCTTTATCCCTGCAGTCGAGAGAGAGGGAGAGAGGGGGGGAGAGAGAGGGAGAGGGAGAGAGAGGGAGAGAGAGATGGTCAGCTAATGCAACTCTTCAGCTCTCTGCCTGCCCAGCGCAGCCTCTCTGCCCGTCCTCCAGGCTGGCTTTCGAAAGGAAGAGGAGAGGAAGTAAGTGCTTTCCCTCCAGGCGAAAGCAAAGCTGTGCTGCGTTGTGTCTGGGGTGCCAACTACCAGATACCAGGCACCCACAAACGCCTGCAAGTTCCTCACATTTCCTTCGGTTTTCAGAGGGAGATTCAACCTGGAAAGGAGGAGGAGAGAAGATCTAGGGAGGATCTCATGGGTAAAGGTAAAGGTTCCCCCCACATATATGTGCTAGTCGTTCCCGACTCTAGGGGGCGGTGCTCATCTCCGTTTCAAAGCCGAAGAGCCAGCGATGTCCGAAGACATCTCCGTGGTCATGTGGCCAGCATGACTAAACACCAAAGGGGCACGGAACGCTGTTCCCTTCCCACCAAAGGTGGCTCCTATTTTTCTACTTGCATTTTTTACATGCTTTCGAACTGCTAGGTTGGCAGAAGCTGGGACAAGTCACGGGAGCTCACTCTGTTATGTGGCGCTAGGGATTCGAACTGCCGAACTGCCGACCGTTCTGATCGACAGGCTCAGCATCTTAAGCACTGAGCCACTGCATCTCTTAACCTCACGCATAGCATCCCCCAATATTTGAAAGGCTGCCGCAAAAAAAGAGGGGGGTCAATGAATTCTCCGTGGCACCAAAGGGCAGGAGAAGACGCAACGGGTGGGAGCTCTTCATGGGGAGACCCAACCTGGGAATTTTTGACCGTGAGAATGATCAACGGATGGGACAGCTTGCCTCCTGGAGTTGTGGGGATCGAACACTGGAGGTCTTCAAGAAAAGATTAGACAACTAGTTGTCTAGTGTGGTATGTTGTGGCCCTGCAGGAGCCGGTGGAGCTGCCACCAGACTCCGACAGCGAGGGGCCCTATGAGTTGACTCTGGAGGATGTGGAGGACCCTGGACAGGGTTCCGACTCCGAGCAGGGCGCAGAGAGACTGGTTGGCCACAAGGTGGCGCCTGAGCCTTGGACCAGTGGGGAGGAGACAAGGGAGAGTGATCCAGAAACCAACAGTGAGTTGTTCCGGGATGCACGCCGTCGAAGGGCTACTTGGTGTCAAGAACAACTACGTAATTACAGGAGGTAATTACGCTCAGCTGATGCTCATTAGGCTCCTCTCCAGACTATAAAAGAGACTGCTTGTGCCCTTCTTGCAGAAGTCAAAGCTTGGACTAAAGAGAAACGAACTTGGCAGGCTGGATTGCTGCCAGAGTTTGTCTGAATTGCTGCCAAGGTCCTTATCTGTTTGTTTACTTGGCTTTCAGCCACCGAGAGTCTGAACTTGTTTTTAAAGGACATTCCATTTTACGCTTGTCTTAGCATTCATTACTGGACGGAGGAGGGGGTCAGAACAGTGGTGTAAGGATTCCTGCCTTGGGGATGGAATAGAAGACCTCCAAGGCCCCTTCCAGCCTACTCTTCTAGGTTGCTTCTCTGCTTGATTAGTTTCCACCCATTGCTTCTTGTCCTGTTTTGGGGTGCTTTGGAGAATAGCTTGAGCCCCTCTTCCTTGTGCAAGCCCCTGAGATATTGGAACACTGCTATCATGTGACTCGTGGTCCTTCTTTTCATTAAAGTAGAGATTAAACTAGACTTCCCTCCTGGAGTTTTGGGTATCCATCCCTGGAGGTTTGTCCAGGATGAGGACTCCTTCCTCAGGCAGGGGGTTGTACTAGAAGACCTCCAAGGTCCCTTCCAGCCCTAGGATTCCCAAGAAAGCTTGCTCCCTGATCTGTGTGTAAGATTACAACCCCAATCACCATTTCACTGCTTCAATTTTAATACAGTAAGCATTTAAGGGACGCACCCAATTTGACTTTAATTGCAATCAGGAGGGTTTGGGGCATGGTGTGGCTAGGTCCACCTTTATCTTGGCAGCTCCTGCATTAAAATGTGTGCCTAGGGAAAGGAGAAGGGGGGTTCCCCTTATATGCCACCCATATTTAGATTCGCCTTTCAGCAAAGCTTATTAAGTTAATAAACAGCAGTACTTTACTGCTTTTTAAAATTCATTCCATATTCTTGACGTGCGTTTTTCTCTTTTAAATGGAGAGAGGGTAGCAGAGTGGGCTTCTCTTGGTCTATACTAGTGTTTCTTCAGCTTCTTAGTATAAATCTAAGAAGGGGAACAGATGCTTTATGTGTCTACGTCAGGGCTTGAAGATGGGAGGACTTCAACTCCCAGAATCCCCCCAGCCAGCATGTGTGGACTTCAACTCCCAGAACACAATTGGGTGAAATTCTGCATCTTTCAGTGTTCGGAGGTCTTGTTTTTCTCAACCTTGTCCCCTTTAAGAGGGGTGGACTTCAACTCCCAGAATTCTCCAGCCAGCTGGCTGGGGAATTCTGGGAGTTGAAGTCCCCCCTTCTTAAAGGGGCCAAGGTTGCAAATTTAGCTGAACCCTGGTCTCGGTTGCATTGGCCAAGTGGGCGTTGGTTCAAGAGAGCTAAGAGTTCCCCTCCAAAGGACTCCTGCCAATTCCACCATTCTCTACTCCTATGATATCTTTGAGCTACGTTTAGGCTGGGGGGGGGGAAACTCCATGCCCCTCTTGGGGCTGCCTTGGCACACGGCACAGGAGGCCCCCCTGGGTCGGTTTTCCCTGCCAGGCGTAACTTTTCTCCCAGAGAAATTCAGGAGGATATAATTGTTGTTAGGTTTCTTTTTAATTTGATTTGATTTTGATTCTGAAGAGGGCTGAAGCTGCCTGGCAGATGTTAGCTCATGGCTCTCCCTGGTCTGATCCCCTCCCTGCCCCCCTCCTCCCTCCTCCCTCCTCTTTCTACTCTTCTCCTTCCTCTTTCTCCTCGTTGCCCTCCTCTCCCTGTTCTTCCTCTTCCTCCTCCTCCTCCTGCTCCACCTCCTTGTCTTCCTTCCTCTTTCTTCTTCCTTTCTCCTCATTGCCTTCCTCTCCCTCTTCTTCCTCCTCTTCCTCCTCCTTCCTCGTGCTTTTTCTCCTGCTGCTCCTGCTCCACCTCCTTGTCTTCCCCTCTTTCTACTCTTCTTCTTCCTCTTTCCCCTCGTTCCCCTGTTCTTCCTCCTCCCCTGCCTCTTCCTCCTCCGCCTTTTCCTCCCCCTCCCCCTCCTTATCTTCCTTGTCTTTGTCCTTCTCATGTTCTTCTACCTCCTCTTCCTCCTCTTCCTCCTCCCCTCCCTCTTCCTGCTCCTCCTCTTCCTCCTTTTTTCCTGCCTTCCTCCTTCTCCTATTCCACCTCTTTGTCTTCCTACTACTGCTATTCTTCTTCCACTTTCTCCTCTTTGTCCTCCTCAGGTTCTTCCTCCACCTCTCCCGTCTCTTCCTCATCCCCTTCTTCTTCCTGCTCCTCCTTTCTCCTTTTCCTCCCTCCTTCTCCACCTCCTTGTCTTCCTCCATCTATTTCCTCTTCTTCTTTCTCCTCTTTGCTCTCCTCTTTCTGTTCCCCCTCCTTCTATTCCTTTTCCCCTTCCTCTTCTTGCTACTACTCCTTCTTTTCCTCCTCTTCCTCCTTTTCTTCCCCCTGGCTGAGTCTCCGGCCACTGTCACTCCTTCGTCAGGAGTACCGAGCCAGAAGGGCTGACAGCCAGGGGTGACGTGGGCATCTTCTGGTGCTGATCTTCCCCTGCCAGCTCAGAGGGTCGTGCAGTCTGGCTCACTCCTTGCCCTGCCTTGTGCATTTGAAGTGAATCCCATCGCAGTGCCTAAAGGGCTCTTTAACCTTGAGGTCCAGCCTCTTTAGGATGCTTTTAACAGGCATCTGGCTGTTGGAATTACAATCCTTTGTTGCTCGGGAAGAAACGCTGCTATTCTGCCAAATTTCCCCAGCCGAGTGGGAGTTCAGCTTAGATGAGTTTTGGAAGCCTCCTGCGGCTCTTCCAAGCTTCCCAGTCCCACCCTGGCTGCTTCTGCATATGCTCCCCTTCTGTGGCGCTTGCCAAGGTCACCCAAGGTTGGCCAAGTGATGGGCACCATCTGGGGAGGGGGGGGAGCCCTTACCTTGCATATGCTAATCAGCGGAGGCTCCTGGCCTTCAGTTAATTAAGCTGAAGGTGCTCCGGGCTCTCACAGCCTCCGACTTGAAGGAGCTCTTAAGCAGCGGGCAGAAATCCCTCGTCTGTGCGCTCGGCCAAGAGGTTCAGGAAGGTCATTGAGAGGCACCACTTGAAGAGAGGAGCAGCGTTGGAAGGGGCCCTGGAGGTCTTCTAGTCCAACCCCCTGCTCAAACAGGAGGCCCTCTACCATTTCAGACGAATGGTTTCCCATTTGCTTCTTAAAAACCTCTAGCAATGGAGCAAGTCATTCCACTGATTAATTGTCCTCACTGTCAGGAAATTTCCCTCTCCTCCCTCCCTCCTTCCCTCCAATCTCTTTCCTTCCTTCTCCCTCCCATCGCTTTACTTTCTTAACTTTCCTTCATTTCTTTCTTTCTTCCCTTCTGCCTACTATCTCCTTCGTTCTTTCTCCCCCATTTCCCTCCCTCCTCCCATCACCTCCCTCCCTCCCTTCCTCATCCAAAATTCGAAGCTAAAGATCCAATGCAATGCCATTCAAACAGCAACAAAATATTTTAACTACCGTTAACGGCATCAATCCAATACTTCCTATTTTTTTGGGAGGGGGGGTGGGTTAAAGCTTTGCTCAAAAAATGAAAAACCCACAGATGCGAAAGTGGATTTGAATTCCAGAATTTGTCATCAATTTGATTGTTAGATACCCTTGCCCAATTGCTGCCGCTTTATTGCTATTTTGCTTATATGAATTGCATTTGAGGCTGGCTTGGATACCTCTGAATAAAAAAATGAGATTTAGGAATGTAGCTAAATAAATTGGAATTTTTTTAAAAAAATAAATAAATCCACGTCCCGTAGAACGTGCTGCTTAGACAAGATTTTGCAGTTGTCCTTCAGGAACAAAAGTCTTAATCCAAGCCTGAAATTGGCATCATCAATTAAAATCCATATTGGACATTCTGGGGTTGCAGACTTTTGGGGTCAAGGCGAGGCTTGTTTCAGTTCATCCAATAGAGTTTCCCAAGGGGGCTCAGCAGTTAAAGACCCTGGGCTTGGCATTCAAGAGCTGCCGATCCTGGTGCCAGCTGACCCAGCTTGGTCAGTTAGAAAAGAAAGACACTTGGACCTCGTCTTAATGAAAGTACACTATGCCAGTGGTTCCCAAACTTGGCAACTTTAAGACTGGTGGACTTCAACTCCCAGAATTCTCCAGCCAGCAGAGCTGGCTGGAGAATTCTGGGAGTTGAAGTCCACCAGTCTTAAAGTTGCCAAGTTTGGGAACCACTGCACTATACTAAAGCCAAGTAGTTACAAAGAAGCAAAGCCGGATCTGAGGTTTTTGGGCCCAAAGCATCTGATTACCGACTATAAGATGCTCTGGACTATAAGACGCACCTGGCTTTTGGGGAGGAAAACAAGGAAAAAAATCTGCCTCCACCTCCCAGCAATTTGCCTCCTTACAGCGAACAGCCTGGTCAACTTCAGCACAGGCTGATTTAACACAAGCAGCTGATAGGCGGTTGGATCGGCCTCCGGGAATGCCAATTACCTGCTGTTCCAGGCTGCGGGGATTGCCGCCTATCGCTGCCTCTGCGCGCCCCATTTTCTGCCTCCACCCGTCCTATTTTTGGTCGGCGATGGGCAGTGGCAATCCCCACCCCCTGGAACAGCTGATCATCGTTATTTCGGGAGGCCGATCCGACCACCAATCAGCTGCTCCTGCTAAATCAGACTCTGCTGAAGCTGACCAGGCTATTGACTGTTCGATGCAAGGAGGCGAATTGCTGGGAAGCACAGGCCGAACGGTGGGAGCCGGCAGGTGTGCGGAACTTCGGAACATTTGCTGTATAAGACGCACATTTTCACCCACTTTGGGGGGGGAGGGAGTGCATCTTATAGTCCGAAAACTCCAGTAACTCTTCCTTCTCCCCACTTTTCCCCCTTGCTTATCTCCCACTGTCCAATTACATTCAAACGGATTGTTCTGGTAACAGTCCCTGGTTTGGGGGCCTGGAAGGTGTTGCGTTCCATGGCCTGACTTTGGGATGGCCGGTGGCTCTCATGGAACAGCACAAAGAGTAGCTTCAACTCCCGTTATCTCAACTCCTCCCTACTGCTCATGGCAGACTGGCAACTAGTGAAGCATGGCTGGCACAGCAGGATGGTGGTCCTGACACCGGGTTTGAGACAGTCGTGAAATGCAATTTTTTTTTACTACTGGTTCTGTGGGCGTGGCTTGGTGGGCGTGGCAGGGGAAGGATACTGCAAAATCCCCATTCCCTCCCCACCCTGGGGCCAGCCAGAGGTGGCATTTGCTGGTTCTCTGAACTACTCAAAATTTCCGCTACCGGTTCTCCAGAACCTGCTTGATTTCACCCCTGGTTTGAGACCTCCCGTTACTCCTGCCTACTTAGCAGTTTGAAAGCATGCAAGTGTGAGTAGATAAATAGGTACACTTTGAGTGGGAAAGTAATAGCTTGCATGGACCTTGACGTATAACCCTGACCACAGAAGGGTCTTCGGACATCGCTGTCTTCCTTGGCTCAAAAAAGGAGATGAGCACACACACACCCCAAGTGTTGGACATGACTGGACAGGGGAAACTTTATCGTCTGTAGAGATTCTCAGTCCTTCCGGTCGCGGCTGTCCCAAGGTGCTTTTTTCAGGAGGCAACTGGAGGTTGTCAGAACTGAAGAAGCTTCTCTTGGATGAGAAGCGAAATGTCTTCAAGGAAGAAGAAGGTTTCCTCCAGCTTTGCTTTCTCTCCTGAATTCAGAGCCAAGGAGTTTTGCGGAGAGCTTGAGGGAGACTCCCCAGGCCAAAACAGGATCAACAAATTGGGGGGGGGGGGCGCGTTTCAAGCCCTCGAGCAGATCCAGATCATTTTGTCCCAGTTTCTCAGAATCGCTCCAACAATTGAAGTAATTATTGGCCATTAATCCTTGGATTAACACACAGCAGAATCTAGCAGCTTTGTTGACAAGTCATGAAACTTTGGAAGGAACACAGCCTTCCTCGATGTTCCCCAGAGGTGCTGGACTTCCCCTCCCATCATTCCCAGCCAGCCTGGCCTTTGCTTGCCTAGGACATCTGCAAGAGGTAAAATGGACATGTCCATGAAGCCTCAACGCACGTCCAGCCTGCCTCACCAGAGCAAGTTTGGGGGAGAGAGCTCTGTCGAGCAGCAGCACGGGACCTGGTTGGGAAGCCCCCTTGTCCGGGGAAGGAAGCAGGAAAGACCCCAGCCTGAAGAGCGGAGACAGCTGTGAGGTCAACCTTGGAAAAGGTTCAGCCAACAGTTGGGAAGAGAGCGAGGCACGCTTGCAAGAGGACTCGAGGGAGGCCACTTAGCCACAACTTGGACCAAACAAGGCAGCTGTGTACCTGCCTCTCGCTGGCTTTATTGCACGACTTTCTGCAAGAGAACCTGGTGGTTGGTGGGTTCCAAGGGGCCGTTGTAACTTCTGGGGGAGACTCTGATCCTCCAGCTGTGCGTTCGCTTCTATCAGGTGTCCACCTGCTCATCCAAAGCTCTGGTGATATTCCCCAGTTGGGTCATGAAACATCTGCAAGAAAACCACCAAACTCAGAGAGCATCAAGGACACCACGTCATCGTCCTCCTCCTCCTCTTTGCAAGCCCCTCTCCCTTCTACTGTTGATGTCCCCTAGTTGGCTCATAAAACATCTGCAAGAAAACCACAAAGCTCAGGGAGGAATTGAACCGGAAATGGTGCATCGGCAGCAGAAATACGTGACCGATGGGTGGGGTTTTTTTTGCAGCTGCTCAGCTGCTCCAGCTTGCCAGCCAGGGCCAGGCTCAAGATTTGACTCAAAGGCCCACTTGTGACCACCCATCGGCCCCCCCAGAACAGCTCCGAGAATGGCTTATGTTGGTGTCTTTATGGCTGATCGCCTATACTACAAGAATCTCCCCAGATAGTCTCCTTTGGGAAACGTCAGATGTAGACCTGAGCGTCTCGCCTCAAATGTTTCCTCCCCCCCAACAAAGGACTGAACCTGAATGTCTTGTGGCCCCTCCCTCCTCGCCTTCAGCCAGTGATCCCACCAAGCAACCACGTCTCCCATGGAAGAGAAGTTGCCTTCGGAACTTGTGGGAGCTTCATCCCTGGAGGCTTTCAAGAAGAAACTGGGCTGCCCTCTGCCAGAAATGTTGAATGTTGATTTTATTTATATGCCGCCCTTTTCCCCCGAAGGGGACTCAGGGCGGCTCACAACTCAACCAGGGAAGGGGTGATACAAACAGAAAATTAAAACAACACAAAACAATGCATGATTAAAAACACACAACAGTCATACCAATTCGAGATGGGGGCAACGGTTGTTTAGCCCCAGGCCTGTCGGAACAGCCAGGTTTTAAGGGCTTTGCGGAAGGCCTGGAGGGTGGTGAGGGTTCGAATCTCCACGGGGAGTTCGTTCCAGAGGGCCGGAGCAGCCACAGAGAAGGCCCTCCTCCGGGTAGTCGCCAGTCGACACTGGCCGGCGGATGGGATTCGGAGGAGGCCTAATCTGTGTGATCTGACGGGTCTGTGGGAGGTAATTGGCAGCAGGTGGTCTCTCAAGTACCCAGGTCCAATACCATGAAGGGCTTTATAAGTGACAGTGTAGTAGGCTCTCCTGCTTGGGCGGGGGGTTGGACTAGAGGATCTCCAGGGTCCCTTCCAGCTCTGTTAATCTGTCTATTGATCACCTCCAAATATAAAATGGTGACTCTTCTCCCTCCGTGACTCTCAGCCATCCGCAGGTGCTGAGATCAAGAGGAGAGGAGCTATTTTTAGGAGCGCGATCCATTCTGTTCTAGAGCTTTGATCTCAGGCAAGCTGTTTGCGATGATTAAAGGCTTCTCGGCAGACGTCTCTCCTCGGCTTCTCTGCTTTCCACTTTCCTTGCTTCCACCCTCACCAGCAAAAGGCTCCCCCAGCGCCCCATGGAGACGCCAGCCCTAGACCTTCCCCCTTCTACACGCCCGGTTGGGTCCTTGGCGGTCTCCGTGCCTGCTTTATTTTCCTTGCGGATGCATTGCCAAAAGGCGTACAGGCGGTCCTCGACTTACGACCGCAACGGAGCCCAGAGTTTGCGTCGCTAAGTGAGACACCTGTTCAGTGAGTCTCGTCCCATTCCTACAGTCTTTCTTGCCAGAGTGGTTAAGTGGATCCCTGCAGTGGCTTAGTTAGTAACACGGTTGTTAAGTGAATCTGGCTTCCCCACGGACTTCGCAAAAGGGGATCACTGCAACTGTCGTAAGTATGAGTCAGTAGCCCAGGATCTGAATTTTGATCATGTGATCTGACCCTGAGGGTGCGGTAAGTGTAAAAAACAGGGATAAGTCCTTTTTTCAGTGCCGCCGTAACTTAAAATGGCCACTAAACACAAATATTTTGAAGTCAAGAACTTCAAGGTGCAAATAACTAGGACAGTGTTTCTCAACCTTGGCGACTTTAAGTCCTGTGGACTTCTATGCTGGCTGGGGGATTCTGGGAGTTGAAGTCCACAGGACTTAAAGTCGCCAAGGTTGAGAAACACTGAACTAGGAGCTTTCATTGAGTTTGTTACTGCCAAGAATGCTCTGGAATTGTGGTGCCAGGAGAGACCACTGAGGGTCTCTTGGACTTCCAATCCAGTTGATCCTAAAGGAAATCAACCCTTTGGAAGGACCGAGCCTGAGCTGAAGCTCAAATACTTAGCCCCCCCCCCCAATGAGAAGACAGGATTCCTCCCTTTGGATTCAACCCTTTGGAAGGAGAAGATCCTGAGGTTGGGAAAGATGGAAGGGAAAAGGAGAAGGGGACGGCAGAGGATGAGAGGGTCGATAGGGTTCATCGACGCAACAAACATGAATTTGGGCAAATTCCAGGACACAGTGGAGGATGGGGAGACTGGCATGGTGGAACCCATGGATTGTGAAGATTCAGACAAGACTTAGTGACTTAACAACAAAAATGTCAATGTTGCAAAGAGCATCGAAAATTAAATCAGAGTCCGAGGCAAAGGATTCCTCAAAGTTCCAATTTATTAAGAGAGCCATGTTGGCACATCTGGGAAAACCTGAATCTGAAAGCTTCCCGGTTTCCCCCACCCAGTTGAAAGTTCAAGATCTTGCATCACCACACCCACAAGCCCATCCCAAGGTCCAAACTCCCACTGCCACGCTGGCAGCTTCCACCCATCCAGTTCCAGTCCAGTGCAGAGGTGCAGAGACAAAGGATAATGACCTTGGCTTTCTGGAAAGAATGTTGTTATGGCTACGTAGCATCTAACTCCGTACAATCCCCCCTCCCATTTCCCCACCATAGAAAATGCATAGCAGAAGAATAGAAAGTGTGGCAGGCAAAAGATCCAAAAGAAAAGAGGGCTGCGGGCCTGACAAAAACTACACAAGTATCTTGTCAAACAACAATCAAAGCCAAATTGATGCTACCATAGATTAGAGTCAATGGAGTTGAAGGAAGGCTGAAGTTTGGTCTCTTGTGGCAATGCAGTGATGCCAAACCAATGAGACATTTAACTCCTCCTCCTAGTTCAGACTGCTCTCCTCCTTCTATACGTCAATGGGGATAGGTGTCGTTTTAACTGATGCTGAGTGCTCCGTTCCAGCTTTTTGCCAGCATGCCGTTCTCTCGTGTCTTAAAACCCCTTCTGTCTGTCTGTATCCGTGGGACTCCCGTCTCCCGTACTTGGGCTTGCAATTACGCCAGTCTCTTTAGCCTGAATAAGTCGGGAAGATTATTTTTAAAACGAGCCAGTAAAAGCAATTTAAAGTGCTACAAATTGACAGGAAATAAAACATTTAGACGCGAGGTGTTTCATTTCAGCTGCTTCGCCAAAGCAAGGTGACATTTTCAATCAAAGCAACGGAGGCGTTGGGTGTTTGGAAAACATGGGCTTCTGAGTGACAGCGGGCCGGGGAGGGGGGAGTTTGGGGTGGGGGGGTGGGGGGTTGGGGGAATGTGCCTGGCAAAACATAGCCGAGTTGGAATATTGTTGGAACACTTGGAATATTATGCTCCAAATGTTGTGAATGTGGCATCCAGAATTGCCACAAAAGACATTGAGACTCTGGAAAGGGTTAGGGTTAGCAGAGAAGAGCAACCAAGATTGTAGTGTTATAATATTTGAGGTGTTTCCACAAAGAAGAGGGGGCTCAGCCTATCCTCCAAAGCACCAGAACTCCAGACAAGAAGCAACGGATGGAAACTAATCAAGGAGAGAAGCAACTTAGAACTAAGGAGGAATTTCATGACGGTGAGAAGAATTAATCAGTGGAGCAACTTGCCTCCAGAAGTTGTGGGTGCTCCATCACTGGAAGCTTCTAAGAAGAGACCGGGCAACCATTTGTCTGAAATGGTCTGGATCTGCTTTAGCAGAGGGTTGGACTAGAAGACCTCCAAGGTCCCTTCCAACCCTGTTATTCTGTGAACCAGTGCAATGACCTTCATCCAGAAGCTGTGTGTGCTCCATCACTGGAGGTTTTGAAGAAAAGACTGGACATCCACTTGTCTGAAATGGTCTAGGTCTCCTGCTTGAGCAGGGGGTTGGACTAGAAGACCTCCAAGGTCCCTTCCAACCCTGTTGTTCTGTTTTCTCCTGCCATTCTGCTTGAATGGCTAGAAAACTGCACCCTAGATGGGAGTCTGATTTTTTAAGAGCCAACCAGCCTCTTAGAAGGAAGTGGGATTTCTTCTTCCATAGCAACAGATTGCTTTCATCAACAGAAATGTCTTTACGGAGGAAAGTGTTGTAGTCTTGATGTGTGTGTGGGGGGGCAGGGAAACCCCCACCAGGTGTGGGTGATGCCATGGCTGTGAATCTCAGTTCTCCAGACACTTAATCCCTTATTCAAGACTTGGCTTACTCTGCTGGTGACTCGCAGGTTTGATTGAGCTAAATTAGTTTCTTTATTGAAGAAAAGAAGGAGGTTTTATCTACCCAGATGAGGAAGCCAGACTCATGTGCTACGTTTCCCAAGCGTGGCCGTTTTCAGATGTATGGACTTCAACTCCCAGAATTCCCCAGCCAGTTTGTTTTCCCAGCCTTCTCGCTGGGGAATTCTAGGAGTTGAAATCTATGGCCAGTGTGGAGAAACCCCCTGCAGTTTAAAGCAATATTTTTCAAACTTCCCCCCCCCCTTTAAGGTGGGTGCACCTGCACCAGGTCTGAAGCGATAAAGATGGTCCATTCAGAATAAGATCCTAAGTTGCTGGCAATTTTTTAATATCAGAAACAAAGTTTTGGATTTTGTCCTCGGGTGTTTCTTCTAATAGAGAATTAAATATTGAAGGCATAAGATGAGATAAGATGATAAGATAACCTTTATTGACACTTTTTTTTTCTGTAGACACACTGGCACACATTTTTAAAAAATGAAATTCTGATGCCTGCTCTCCAAAGAAAACATATAATAGTCACAGACCATCTAGAACAGTGTTTCTCAACCTTGGCAACTTGAAGATGTCCGGACTTCAACTCCCAGAATTCCCCAGCCAGCATTTGCTGGCTGGGGAATTCTGGGAGTTGAAGTCCAGACATCTTCAAGTTGCTAAGGTTGAGAAACACTGATCTAGAATACATGTAGAAGAATCTTGAGAGTTAAAATGTTAGCTTATTTGCAAGAATTTGGGAATAAGGAGGCAAAATACCTCATCATAACAGCTCAGGATTAAGGAATATGTTTGTGATATTAAGAGGAGATTAAGAAAAGATTTGTTTTCGTCTTTATTGGAAACCTGAGAGAATATATGCAGAAAGGCTCTGCTTCCATCCAGCCTCGTTACAGTATATTTGAAGCTTAAAATTTTCAGAAGTGTCTGACTCACTGGCATCCTGTTTCCATTTAATATTCCTAAATTGATTGATATAGTTTGGAGGGGAAAGTAATGCGGTTTAGGGGATGCAAATGCGATTCTGAATTATATACCTAAAATTTGGAATCTTAACAGCCTATGCAAAACTATTGATCTATTGACCCAGCATGGGGGCAAAAATTACTGTGGAAAAACCATGCCAAACTGATTTACAATCCGAGATCAATGGCGCGTATTCCCTTTCTGCATAATCAGAAGGCTGATCAATGCTATTCTAGCCGCTTCAAGGTTTAATGCAGATTTAAAAAACGCCGCCGTTTGCCAGGTTTCTCTCCTTTCCCTTTCTTCCTTTTTGGTCTCCTTCTTGCTTTTGGTGTGATGCCTCCTGCTTCCTTTACGTTTCATGTTTAAAAGCAGAAAAGAATCGGCTCGCGCATTAATTGGCAGCTGGCACAGATGTTGCAAAGATGCTCCTCCTGTCCAGGTGGTTGCCCTTAGCAACCAGGATGCTACATCCTGCATCAGTCGGGCATCTTGAGCAAAACCACAAGGACAACTCTAAACACTCTATTAACAACTCTAAACACATAGAACATCAGCAGATTAGTTGGAAGGGACCTTGCAGGTCATCTAGTCCAACCCCCAGCCCAAGCAGGAGAGCCTTCACCATTTGTGACAGGTGGCAGTCCAGTCTCTTCTTGAAAGCCTCCAGGGATGAAGCTCCCACAACTTCCAAAGGCAACTTCTGTTCCATTGGTTGATTGCTGGTCTCACTATATGGAAATTCCCCCTTATTTCTAGGTTGAATCTCTCTCCTTGGTCAGTTTCCATCCATTCTTCCTTCTCTGACCTTCGGGGGCTTTGGAGAATAGCTTGACTCCCTCTTCTTTGTGGCAGCCCCTCAAATGTTGGAACATTGCTATCCTGTCTCCCCTGGTCCTTCTCTTCCCTAGACCAGCCAGGCCCAGTTCCTGCCACCGTTCATTGTATGTTAATAAAATAGGATGGAACGGAATGGAACATCTGGAAGGGACCTTGAGAGTCTTCTTGTCCAATCTCCTGCTCGAGCTATTGAGCTCTAATGTTCCAGACAAAGCGTTTGTCCAGTCTCTACTTGAAAACTCCCCATGATCGAGCACCCACAACTTCTGGAGCCAATCCCTTCCACTGATTTATCATTTTCACCATTGGGGAAATTTTCTTCTTAGTTCTAGACTGGCTGTCAGTCTCTTCGACAGGTCTCTACCCATTATTCCCCTTGCCTTCCGATGCTTTACTGTTGTGTAAATGTGAGATCTCCAGGGTGTGAAGTGTGGTACTTCAGCTGTGCCTGTTTCCCCATCCTGTGATTTATGGCGCCTTCTATCATCCCCCCCAGCCTTTGCTGAGCTCTTATGAACCTCTCCTTGTTGTGTTCTTTATTTATTTGATTTTTGCCCTGATATAGCTTTGTTGTGTTATGTCAGTGCAACTGTGATAGATGAGTGTAGAGGATGCTGCAACTCACTAGATTTAAGAGAAGAACCAACAACCCAAAGTTGGCCGTAGCTGCTCTTGACCAGAGAGATTTTTTGAACCTCCAACATCCTCAAGCTACAAAGTTTGGAGGGAGGGAGGGAGAGTAGAGAATCCCCCTGCATTTCCATCCCAGAGAACGGCTCACCCGCAAATAAAACCCCTCACCCATGAACAAAATCTCTTTGGAGTGGGCTTCATGGACTGAGCACTGAGTCCAGACATAAACTCAGAACGTACTTCACCCAGCTCAGATGTTACGGAGAGGTAGAACAGTGCACAGGCTACTCTCAACTTGCAACCCGTTGCTTTTAACGACTGAAATTACGACCTACCTGAAAAAGGGGACTTGTGACTCAGAGCTGAAGTTAACAAGGTCAGAGCTGAAGAAGCTTCTTGGATGAGAAGTGAAACCTCTTCAAAGAAAAACCAGAAGGTCCCGTTGCCTCTTGAAAAAAGCACCTTTGGGGCGGCCACATTTCCTGTCGTTTGAACACATTTTATGACAGTTTATGCTGAAAACCAGGACTTATTTTAGCTTCTCAGCAATATGAAGGCTGCGTTTGCTTAACCAAGGACCCGGTTGCACTAACAGTTGCTCCAAAGAAGAACATAAAATTGGGTCGCTCAAATGACCAAGTGGCTTCGAGACCATTATGACTTACGGCCATCGTGGGAAAGCTCAGAACTCATCTCCTCCCGCCTGCTGCCAATTACCTCCCAAAGACCCGTTAGATCACACAGGGTCGGCCTCCTCCGGGTGCCATCTACCAGCCAATGCCACCTGGCTACGACCCGGGGGAGGGCCTTCTCTGTGGCAGCTCCGGCCCTTTGGAACGAACTCCCCGCAGAGATTCGGACCCTCACCTCTCTCCGGGCCTTCCGAAAAGCCGTCAAAACCTGGCTGTGCCAGCAGGCCTGGGGTTGATGAGTTCCCCTCCCCTCTCGACTTGTATGGCTGTATGACTCTTGCTTATTTTAATCACGTGTATTGTGTTTTATGTTCCCTTTTTCCCACTTTGAGTTGTTCACCGCCCTGAGTCCCTCCCAGAGAAGGGCGGCATACAAATAAACTAAATCTGAAATCTTAAATCTTAACTCTCTCTTCTCCAGCAGATTATAACAGAGTAACACAATAACTGAGTTGGAAGGGACCTTGGAGGTCTTCTAGTCCAGTGTTTCTCAACCTTGGCCACTTGAAGATGTCTGGACTTCAACTCCCAGAATTCCCCAGCCAGCGAATGCTGGCTGGGGAATTCTGGGAGTTGAAGTCCGGACATCTTCAAGTTGCCAAGGTTGAGAAACACTGTTCTAGTCCAACCCCCTGCTCATGCAGGAGATCCTATACCATGATGGCAAACCTATGGCATGCGTGCCAGAGGTGGCATGCAGAGCCCTCTTTGCTGGCACGTGCGCCATGGCCCCAAGTCAGATCTCCCTGGCGTTTCATTTGGGAGCTTCCGTTTCCCTGCAAACGACAAAACAGAAGTTCAGGAAAGAAAAGATCTTCTCTCTTGCTGCGCAGCCGGTGTTGGGATGCTCCACCTCCTGCCGGCCAGCTGGTCTTCGGGTCTCTGCTGTGCATGTGTGCATCCATGCACATATCCATGCACATCAGAGGTGGGGGGTTCCTAGCAGTTCGCACCTATTCAGTAGAACCGGTTGGTCAAATCTACCGAACCGGTTAGAAGAGGTTCCACCAGTGGACCCGGAAAGCAGGCCACACCTACAGAAGAGGCTCCAAAAGTTTTCGTGAAGGGGACTCAGGGCGGCTCACAACTCAAACCAGGGAAGGGGGGGATACAGACAAATTAAGAACAACACAAAAACAATGCATGATTTAAAACACACGACAGTCATAGCATTCGAGACGGGGGCAACAATTCTTTAGCCCCAGGCCTGTCGGAACAGCCAGGTTTTAAGGGCTTTGCGGAAGGCCTGGAGGGTGGTGAGGGTCCGAATCTCCATGGGGAGTTCGTTCCAGAGGGTCGGAGCAGCCACAGAGAAGGCCCTCCTCCGGGTGGTAGCCAATCGGCATTGGCCAGTGGATGGAATTCGGAGGAGGCCTAATCTGTGGGATCTAATCGGTCTATTGGAGGTGGTTGGCAGCAGGCGGTCTCTCAAGTACCCAGGTCCAAAATAAATTTCTGATGCCTGGATCCCATAAATGAGGGGGAAATGTGGTGATGACGTGGTTCTGGAGTTGCAGGACCGGTTTTGGAGGTGCCACAAAGAATTTGCTGGCTGAGGAACTCTGGGAGTTGAAGTCCACAAGTCTTAAAGTTGCCAAGGTTACCATTGCTGTAGGGCAAAGAAGGGATTATTTTTAAGGTTTGCGGCCGATGTTGCCCAGGGCTGAATGGGCACCGGGAATTATTACAATGTTTACCATTGTATATTCATCATTGCTGAGTACACTGTTTTCTTTCTTGATTTATACTATTTTCTTTCTGGGTTTTTAATTATGATGAGCCCCAGCCTGTTGCAAGATTCGGCAGGAGGCCGATAACATGATTCAGATCATTTGTGCAACAATTTCATGATGCATGGAAATAAGGCTGGGGCTGGTATCCCCTGCCCAGGATTCGAATTGAGCCCATACTGTGACTCAAGACACACAAAGGCCTTCGGGGGCCTTTTGCTCTACAACTTCTGGTCCATGGCCGCTGCCTTGTGGCTCAGCATCCCCCCCACTCCCGGGTCTGGATGGTCCGGATCCATTTGGACTTCCAGAAGGACCAAAGCCCGGTTGCCCCTCAGGCCCTTGGGCTGGGTGGTTAGAGGGTCCTCCAGTTGGTTCCTCCTGTTGGTTGTTGTTCCTTATGGATTCCAGATGAATGGCCTCTCTGGACCCCTGACACGGGTGCATTGATTGATACTGATTGCAATCCCTTTTTTAATTAGAGCGGCTTTCTGGTTTTAAATTCTTATTAGCTGCCCCAAGGCACCACAGGGAGGAGGGAGGGAGGGAAGGAGGGAAGGAAGGAAAAGAAAGGAAGAACAGAAGGAAGGAAAAGGAAGAAGGGAAGGGAGGAAAGAGGAGAAAGAAAGAAAGAAAGAAAGAAAGAAAGAAAGAAAGAAAGAGAAAGAAAGAAAAAAAGAAAAAGGAGAAAGAAAAGAAAGAAAGAAGAGAAATAAAGAAAGAAAGAAAAGGGAGAAAGAAAGAAAAAGAGAAAGAAAGAAAGAAAGAAAGAAAAAGGAGAAAGAAAGAAAGAAAGAAAGAAAGAAAGAAAGAAGAAAGAGGAAGGAAGGAAGGAAGGAAGGAAGGAAGGAAGGAAGGAAGGAAGGAAGGAAGGAAGGAAGGAAGGAAGGAAGTTGCAGCATCTTTCCTATCCGCCCACTGGGGGAGGGGGGGATGGTCCCCTGCTTCTGCATTTTTCACAAGGACTGGAATCCTCCTGTGAAGAGGGGAAAGGCCCATCCTCCTTCGCCTGGCCCTTCCCTCTCGCTCCATGGTCCACATCCCCCCCCCTTCCCGGGGATGGCCGTGGTGCCCCTCTTTCCTCCTCCTGCCCTTCTCCCCTCTGCTGTGCCCACTAGGCTCCTGCTCCACTGACCCCCGGCTTCCGTGTCTCTTTGTCTCCCCAGATGGCTCCCCCTGTGCCCACAGCCTGCTGTGTGGTGTTCGCCGCCATGGTGGTAGTCTACGGCCAGAAGCACAGCCAGCAAGGTGAGTGGTCAGGGTCTCCTCCTCCTCCTCCTCCTCCTCCTCTTCCTCCTCTCTCACAGCCCCCCCCCACAAAAAGAGGCACCCTGCTTCTCAGTCTTTGGGGTGTTTGGCCACTTCAGCCTCAAGGGGGGGTGGGACCATGGGCACAGCCATTCTGCCAACTCTTGGGGCAGAAATGAGGAGGTGCCAGTTGGTTCTTCTGGATACAAAGGGTTCTGCAGCAAATGAAGGGATTTTAAGCTTTATTTTTAGCTCAAGCAAAGAGAGGGAGGGAGAAAAAGAGAAGGAAGGAAGGATGGAAGGAAGCAGGACTGGGAAAAAGAAATCTCTTACAGTCCGCTGATATCAGGGTCCCAAATAGCACCCAAAAGTAGAGTCCGAGGCAAAGGATTCCTCAAAAGTTCCAATTGATGAAGAGAGCCATGTTGGCACATCTGGGAAAACCCAAATCTGAAAGCTTCCTGGTTTTTCCAGTTGAAAGTTCAAGATCTTTCCCCTCCACACCCACAAGTCCATCCCATGGTCCCATCTCCCACTGCCACGGTGGCAGCTTCCGCCCCCATCCAGTTCCGGCCAGGTGCAGAGACAAAGATGACCTTGACTTTCTAAGAAGAATGTTATTATGGCTACATGTCACCCAACTCCCATTTTCCCACAGTAGAAAATGCAGCCCGGAGTCCAAAATAAAAGATGACTTGCAGGCATGATAGCCGGTTGCCCCTTAAGGACAGTCCAGGGGGGTCCATTTTCCACATGATAGATAGTCCTCGACACATGACCGCTCATTTAACAACTCTTCAGAGCTATGGCGGTGCTGAAACAAGGGACTCGTGACCAGTCCTCACACTTAGGACCAGAAGAGCATGGGATCAAATTTTCAGATGGCTTTTGAAGGCTTTTCCCAGGGGGCTTTTCTCAAGTAAAGGAGTAGCTGGATTCACTTAACAACCGCAGTGATTCACTTAAAAGACTGCAGCACAAAAGGTGGTAAAATCAGGCACGTTTCACTTAAAGACCATTTTGTCAAAGGACGCTCTGGTACCAAATTGTGGACATAACTCGAGGACTATGTGTACCTATTGTTGGATTCTGGGAAGAAGTTCCCCAACACAATTGCGGTCAAAAGTTGAGGACTTTCTGGTTCTGGGCAGAAGGTCCCAACAACAAGACGACACCACCACAATTTTCAGCAAAGCCTCTCTCTGGTCAGGAGGCCACAAGACCTTTTTAAAAAAATACCATTTTCATTAGTTTATCAAAGTGTAAAATGCAAAGAGAAGTTTTAAAAAGCAATAGAAAATTTTGAGGGGAGGAAAAAAAAAGAGAAAATAGAAAGAAGGAAATAGGAAGAAAAAGGCCAAGGCTCCCAACTCTCTTTAGCACCGAAGGTAACAACATTATAAACTCAAACTTTTTCCTTTTAGACAGCAGTACATACTAACTAGCCATCTCTATAGCTTATTGTTCATTAATATTAATTTATCTTTGTATTTTTTTACTTCGATAAACTAATATAAAAGGTATTTTTTTTAAAAAGGAGACTGCAAGACCATGACCTTCACCGGCTGGCAAAAGACTTTGAAATGGGAATCAAAACTTTTTGAAACTTTCACAGCTAGAAAAACTTTCAAGCTACCCTAAAATCCCCCCTCCTTTATTCAGTAAGCAAGGTTTTTAACAAACAAACCAACAAACAAACAAACCCTCACAGCTTCAACCTTAACTGTCTACCATGGACCTCACCCTACTCTGAAGAGGTGCGTAAAGGGGGCGTGCATAAGCGCACCAGTGTGCCCACGGTCCCTGTCCTACTGTCCCCATGTATCTGTTTTTACTTCCTTTGTTCCTGTTTATGTTTATACCTTGTTTATCCTGTACATGTTTGAACAACAAAACAAGAGACTGGACTGCCATCTGTCAGAAATGGTGTAGGGCCTCCTGCTTAGGCAAGGGGTTGGACTAGATGACCTCCAAAGTCCCTTCCAACTCTGTTAATCTGCATAGGTGGGAAATGAGGTCTAAACTTCTAGAGGAGGTTTGTCCAAACTTGGGAACTTCAAGACTTGTGGACTTCAACTCCCAGAATTCAATTCCCAGCCAGCCATGGTGGTTGGGGAATTCTGGGAGTTGAAGTCCAGAAGTCTTATAGTTCCCAAGTTTGGGGACCCCTGCCCTGGAGGTTTCTTAAATAGGGAGGAAAAATCACAGAGCCCCTCGGGGTAAGTGGGGTCTTCGGCATGGCCACTGCACCAGAGTGGTCCGTGTTTGTGTATGTGCGTGTGTGTGAGACAGATGCTTTCCACCGAGGAAACATCTTTCCAGGCGTCTGTTGCAGAAAAGTGAGGAGAGGAAATTATGCTTCTTGGGGGTTTATTGTTATTTATGGGTGCAGCCCCCCCCCTCCAGCTGAAGATAACAAATTAGCCAGGCTGCCTGGATTGGTGTAAATAACTGTCCCCAGCTATTTATTGGAGGCTGCTCTATTATCGCAGTTTTTAACCGCTTTTCATTTAATGTGTCATCCGGCTTTGCCGTAACTCTTAACAATCAGCCTTGGCCCCAGGAATCACAAAGCAGCAGCTGGAACGGGGCCTCCCTCCCTCCCTTCCTCGGTCTGTCCAAAGAGGCAGCAGGAGCCAGCCATGGATCGTAAAAATTAATAAAACAGCAATAACAATAAGTGATAATGAACAAGAGATTAATGGGGACAAGCAGATTAAAACAATGTCCGGATGGGGGCCCTGTAGAAAGGCACGGGGGGGAGGGGGGGGCTTGCAAAGATCAGTTTCCTTGGATGGGCAGACCATGACCACAGTTGGGCCCCAAATCTTCGTGGCTAAGTGAGACCATTATTGAGCTTTGCCTCTATTTACGTCCGGTCTTGCCACGGTTCTTAAGTGAATCGTTGCATTTTTTAGAAGCATGGTTGTTAAGTGAGTCTAGCTTCCTCATTGTCAGGAGGTTGCAAATACTGATGACGTGACCCTGCAACCGTCATAAATATGAGTCAGTTACCAAGCGTCCAAATTCTGATCACGTGACCACGGAGAAGCTTCCAACGGTCGTGAGTGTGAAAAATGCTCGTAGTTTGCTTTTTTCAATACCGTTGTAACTTCAAATGGTCACTAAATGAACTTTTGTAAGACGAGGACTCCCTGGAAGGACTTGTGCAGCTTCAGATGATACTTTCTGGTGCAAAATCACCCTGGCTTTAAAATGCCCTCAGATCATTGCCTGCCAACTGAATACAGAAGAGCGGAGTTGGAAGGGACCCTGGAGGTCTTCTAGTCCAACCCCCTGCTCAGGCAGGAAACTCTCTAGCACTTCAGGCAAGAGTCTGTCCAATTTCTTCTTAAAAGCCTCCAGTGTTGGAGCATTCACAACTTCTGGGGGAAAGTTGTTCCACTGACTCATTGTTCTCACTGTCGGGAAATTAATTCTTAGTTCTAAGTTGCTTCTCTCCTTGAGGTTGAGCCCCTCTTCTTTGTAGCAGCCCCTCAAATATCAGAAGACTGATATCATGTGTCCCCCCCCCCCTAGTCTAGTTCACTAGACTAGCCAAACCCAAGAAAAACCAAATGCACAGGTACAGTACAGGTGGTACCTTGCTCAACTGTAGTAACTGTGAAAGGGATCTTGGAGTTCCCATTGAAATAGGAGCCAGCCGTGTGCAGCAGCTGCCAAAAAAGCCAACACAGTTCTAGGCTGCATCAACAGAGGGAGAGAATCAAGATCATGTGAAGTGTTGATACCACTTTATAAGGCCGAGGTGGCGCAGTGGTTAAATGCAGCACTGCAGGCCACTTCAGCTGACTGCTATCTGCAGTTCAGCGGTTCAAATCTCACCGGCTCAAAGGTTGACTCAGCCTTCCATCCTTCCGAGGTGGGTGAAATGAGGACCCGGATTGTTGTTGGGGGTGATATGCTGACTCTGTAAACCGCTTAGAGGGGGCTGAAAGCCCCATGAAGCGGTATATAAGTCTCACTGCTATTGCTATATTGCTAAGGCCTTGGGAAGGCCACACCTGGAATACTGTCAGCCTCCATAATCCCCAGCCAGAAGCTCATCTGGTGCCTCTCAGCCTCCTTGAGCAAAAGTGAAAAGCAGGTGATGGACCAGTCCTCATTTCTTCCCGCGTTCTTTGTTCTCCTCCTTCCAAGGTGAGCGCCAAGGTGCGCCAAAGAGCCAAGGTGGCGCAGTGGTTAAATGCAGCACTGCAGGCTACTGCTAGATCACCAGTTCAGCGGTTCAAATCTCACCGGCTCAGGGTTGACTCAGCCTTCCATCCTTCCGAGGTGGGTAAAATGAGGACCCAGATTGTTGGGGGCAATATGCTGACTCTCTGTAAACCGCTTAGAGAGGGCTGAAAGGCCTATGAAGCGGTATATAAGTCTACTGCTATTGCTATTGCTATTATTCCACGCTCGGATCAGGATCCGGTCCCTGTAATTGAGTGCCCCTCCTCCCCGACGTCACCCTGCCTTCCGCCAGGCGGGTGGATTTCTCCATTTTTAAAAGAGTGATTCTCCGTCATTGATCCAGGCCTTGGCTGAATTAACCCACCTTTAAATAATAATTAGATTTGCTCCCCGGAGAGAAGAGGGAGGTGGGAGGTAAGCAGCATCCTTGGAAAGGAATAAACCTCCTTGCGCCCACCTGCCCAGGTGGACAGACTGGGGACGGTAGCCCTGCCCCTCCGTGGCTTAGCAACCAACTGCAGATGGTCCTTGACTTAGAACAGCTCACTGAGTGACTGTTCAAAGTGACAAGGGCCCTGAGAGACGTGACTTGTGACCGTTTGTCACACTTACGACCAATGCAGCATCCCCATGGTCACATGATTAACATTCAGACCCTTGGCAGCTGGTTCATATTTATGACGGTTGCCGGGGTGACGTGATCCCCTTTTGCGACCTTCGGACGAGCAAAGCCAATGGGGAATTCTGGATTCACTTAATGGCCATTGCTTTATTTTCTTTAACCTCTAACGGAAATTTATCCTTCCATTCAATGAGGAATGTAACCCAGCGAAGCAATTTATTTCCTCTAGACTCCAATTTTTTTTTTAATTTCAACCCGCCTACATTCTAAACGTATTTATTGCCTTGCCCCTGATTTACTGGATTAATAAAGAGACACATATATTACTATATTAAACATGGGTTATCGGCTGCATTTGAGCATCCCTGGTTTCCTTCGTAAGGCCGTCTACGTCTACATATTTTATTTTGTGCGTGGAAAGATGTTTTTTAATGAGAAGGAGGCTTCAGCAGATTCTCCCCGGGGTCAATGGGGCCACCGGAGATTATGAAAATCTGATCTAGGAGACCCCTTGCTGCCCTGAATTTACGATCTGCAGTTGGGGCCTTTCGGAATATGCTCCTGTTGGAGATGCAATTGTTCTGACCGAGGATTCCTGAGACCGTAAAAACCACACGCTTAAGTCCCAACTAAAAACCCTCTTTTTATTTAGATGGCTGCGAATTACGTTCATTCACAGCCCGTAATGAGTCACAAACAGTCTGTGAAGAGTCCCACGGAAGTCTGCCACAGTCTTTCAGAATAAGGCTGATAAGGACCCGCCTTTCTCTCCCTTGAACCGCTGCCAGAGACCTGACTGCCAATCAGTTTTGCAAGGCCAAAGGGAGCACAGAGTCAAACGGAGCTTCTCAGAGCTTCAACCGACCAGAAGGAACAAAATTGCTTCCCGCAAAGGCTCACATCCCTTTGCTCCTCCTTTATGTCTTATGGGAGGGGCCAATCACCTCCAAGCCTCACTCCCGAGTCTCCCCTTTTTGTTTTAATTGTTCTTGCCTTCTGGCAGCTCTGCGCATGCGCACACTGGGAACAGGCTCCAGCTGTTCTTCTGCCTCACCGATGCCTGACTCTGAAGGCAGCTGATAACTGACATATGGTTCTGTCCCCCTCTCTGCCTCCGACACAGAGCCCTCCTCAGAGCCTCCCCCAGACTCCAGGACTGGCCCAGGTTCCTCCCCAACCTCCTCACTGTCCGAATTGGCTGCCAGCTCCACAGGCCGCCAGCAGACCCCAACAGCAAGGGCGAGAAGGATTTCGCCTCCCTCCACAGCTGGGCTTGGTCCGCCCTCTGCCCCTGTTCAGAGATCTCTGTGGGCTTCTCCTCTGCTCCTCTGCTTAGGAAGGAGGGTATGAGACCAACTGGCTCACATCCACAGCAGGGGAAAAAAAATATCCTTTTGCAAACTGCAGAAAGAAAGCTGCTGCTTCTTTCACGTTTCTCAATTTTTTAAAAATTTTATCCCGAAAATTTAAATGCAAACTCCAAAGGGAAAAAAAAAATCTTACAGAAACAAAAATAAGCTAAAGAAAACATTAAGAAAAAAGTGCATTAAAAAAAAAGAAGACAAAATCACATACAGACTGATTGTCCCTCCTAGTTGAAGATGGATAAATATATTACAGCAATAATAATTTCCTCCCATGCAAAACAGGGACACATTTGGTAAACTTCTGCAAATCTGTTTGGAACCAATTTGTCATCAATTAGTCGAGGTACATTCCTCGAACTATGACCACAATTGGGCCCAAAATTCTTGTTGCTAAGTGAGACAGTAGTTAAGTGAGTTTTGCCCCATTTTATGACCTTTCTTGCCAGGGTTGCTAAGTGATTCACTTTAATTGTTTAAGTTAGTAACACAGTTGTTAAGTGAATCCGGCTTCCCCACTGACTTTGCTTGTCAAAAGGTAGCCCCGGGATGCTGCGACCGTCATAAATACGAGTCAGTTGCCAAGTGTCACGTGACCCTGAGGATGCTGCAAAGTGTGAAAAAGGGACAGAAGTCACTTCTTTCAGTGCTGTGACAACTTCCCCGGTCTGTGAAGCGAAGGGCACCTGTCGACAGATCATGAACCCCATCTGTTTCACTTAGCGACGGCTCCCCTTAACCAGCAAGCTGTGATTGCTAAACAAGGACTAAATAAACTGTTGTAAGGCGAGGGCTGCCTGTACTTGAATTCTGATAAATAAGGACAACAACAACAACAAAAATAATAATTTCTCCACTTGTGATACAGGCCCACGATTTATAAACGTCTATAAATCTGTTTCCAACCAATTTGACCTCCACTCCCTCCCACATGGGGGCACGCTTGTGGGTGCAGACACATATACGAGGACCTGGATTGTTGGTGGGGGCAATATGCTGACTCTGTAAACCGCTTAGAGAAAGCTGAAAGCCCTATGAAGCGGTATATAAGTCTAACTACTACTACTACTATATACCCCAGTGGTGAATTTCAATTTTTTTTACACTGGTTCTGGGCGTGTGGCTTGATGGGCGTAGCAGGGGAAGGATACTGCAAAATCTCCATTTCCATCCCCACCCTGGGGCCGGCCAGAGGTGGTGTTTGCCGGTTCTCCAAATTACTCAAAATTCCCGCTACCGGTTCTCCAGAACCTGCTGAATTTCACCCCTGACATACACACACTGATAGAAAACTAGCATTTCAGGGAGAAGGTCAGCTTGGAAGCCTCTCCCCCCTGCCCCCTTTTGAGTCTCCTGAGTGAGGCTTCTTAGCTCTGCTCTCTGGCCTTTGGTTAAAAGAGCCCACCGGGAGGGGTCTTTGCCTTTGAAATGTCAAGTGGGAAGGAAGACTTTTCAGCCACTCAGCAAGAATTCAGCCCTTCAGCAATGAGATGCATTTCCAAGGAGCTGCACTCAAGAGCTGCACTTAGATTTCAGGCCAGAATTATATATAGAGGAACCTCCTTTGAGTGGAAAACAGTCACAGCATCCTGGAATGTTTTGGCTGCCTGGAAGAAATGCTAAAGGGGTGGGGGGTGGGGTAGATTGGGTAGAATATTATAGAATGGAATAGAAATATGGAGTTGAGGAGAAGAGAAGAGAATGGAGAATAGAATATAAATAGAATATAATATAAATAGAATGGAGTGGAATGCAATAGAGAGAATAGAATAGAACAGAGAAGAGAAAAGAATAAAATAGAAATAAGATTGGAATGGAATAGAATAGAATTTAGAATATAGAATAGAATAGGATTTTCAATATAGAATATTAAGAATAAAATGAATAGAATAGAATAGAGAAAAGAGAGGAGAACAGAGAAGAGAAAAATAGAAATAAGAATAGAATAGAAATAAGAATGGAATGGAATAGAACAGAACAAGTGTGATTAGACACACAAGGAATTTGTCTGTAGTACATAAGTTCTCAGTTGTTTATATTTGTATATATGTACACACACACACACACACACACACACACACACACACACACACACACACAGAGTATATGTATATTTATATCAGCATCCAGGATTTAAAAGTATAACTTAAAAAAAAAATGCCAGCCAGTCGGTAAAACGTTTTTACAGGTAGTCCTCAACTTACGACCTCATTTAGTGAACAGCAAAATTACAGCGGTGATGAAAAAGAAACTTCACCACCAATTACAAACTTCCAGCCGTGGTCAGTTCATCAGCATCGTCAGTTTCACTTAGCGACAGCTCCCCTTAACCACCTAGTTGTGATTGCTAAACGAGGACCAGCTGTCTCGCAGCCAGGGATTGTGGTCTGTGGGGGCACCAGGGGGGGGGCTGATGGGGGGGCACATACCAAAACAAAGTCCTCGGCTGCAGAGCAGGGTCGCCGGTGATGCCTCATACGTCCGTGCTTCTGCTTTCGTCTTAGTAGTTGCGTCCCCCTCCTCATCCCATTTGTGGTTAATTAACGGCACTGCCCGCCCGTAGAGCCCCCCCAGCCCCTCTCCGTCCCCGCCCAACGGAGTGCCCGTGGGGAAGCCGCGCGTTTGACGAGTAGCAGGGATTACGCTCAATTAAGAGATCAAGAATCTTGCGGAGCTGCTGTAAACATTTTCCTTCCAGACTGTTTGCGTTGCAAAGCATTTTTGGAAGGCGGCCAAAGGCATCTGTGGAAACTCGACTCCAGAGCCCTCTCCTTCCGTCCGGAGCAAAACGTGGGGTTGCAGGTGGGCCTGAGGGGGGCGCCTTCCTCCTGCCTTCACAGGGACCGTCCGAAAGGAGTCCGTGGGGTGTGGAGGAGAGACCTCCCTGGCTGGCGGGACGGAGGGGGTTGTGGGGGGGGGCTGGGGGGAGCATTACACGTAACTGCTCAGCCCAGGCAAAATGAATTGGCAAACTTTCCGTAATCTCCCTCGTCAAAAAGAGCAAGGAAGGTGCCCAAGAGGGGAGCCTAAAAACAAAAACGCTTCTGCTTTCAAGGCAACCGGATTTTAAGGTGTTTTTTTTAAGGTGTGTCGCTTCCCATCAA
The DNA here is from genome assembly GCF_051295495.1 of Thamnophis sirtalis. Lineage (NCBI taxonomy): Eukaryota > Metazoa > Chordata > Lepidosauria > Squamata > Natricidae > Thamnophis > Thamnophis sirtalis. The sequence goes on along the minus strand of NW_028261385.1, from coordinate 321,743 downwards.
AGAAGCTTCTTCCGCTTCTACGCTCTGTGAAAATTTTGGAGCTTGCAGTGAGAATGTAGAATGGGAGGGTTGGAAGGGAGCTCAGAGCTCAAGCAGGGGACCCTCCACCCTTCCAGACAAATAGCTACCCTAAGTCCCTTCTTTAAAATCTCCAGTGACGGAGCACCCAGAACCTCTGCAGCCAAACCATTCGGCAGTTTGTTTGTTTTTTAATTATTAACATTTTCAAGTTTAAAAAGCACGAGAAACAACAAATACAAAACACATTAAAAACATAATCAACCTAACTGTATAATATACTTTTACAGCTTTCCATATCAGCATACCGGTGTATATTATGGTTTTGTAGTTTACAAATTCAGTTATTGCCTTCTCTTAGTATAATAGTATAGTACATATTGATGAAAGAAATGTCCTTCTGGGTTCGGCTCCAAGTAGGGAAAAAGACACTGGAGGCATGGAGGCTGCTTGGAAAGATGGTTTATTGGTGGACGGGACCACACAGCTTGAGCCCTGAACAGAAAAGGGGATCACATGCTTCAATGTTGGTGGAGAAGAGAAGAGAAGGGAAGGACTGAGATGCTGAAAGTCCCTGGTTTTATGCCCTCTCTGGCCTTTGACCTTGAGCTTGTATTCTGATTGGTTGTCAGACTCCCATGGGCCCATGCAGGGGCAACTCTCTAGGCTGCGTTTTGAATCCAGGTTTGGTTGAGCTCTCAGATGCCATGTGGGGAGTTGGGTAAAGTGCCAATATTATCATGCCTTAATCCCATCTCCTGGAGCTGAAGTGGAGAACTCTTTATTATGTAAAGGGACTAGCTTGGCCTTCTTAATGGCCCATTGACAAAGTGGGGATGGGCAGGAAGCTACAGGGAACTATTCTGTTTTTTAAAACATGTTTCTTCCTTTTCATATCCAGAGAAATATTCTGCCTTTTCAATATTTCCTAGGATATTTCATTTTTCTGGGAGAGGGCTCCCTCCTTTTTTTTTCAAAACATGTGAGTGGAACGCACATGTTCTTGACAAAAGATTAAAGTTGGTCAGATCAGGGAGACTTAATTTTTCTGATGGAAAGGCATTGAGAGAGACAGCAGAAGGATCCCTTCAATGGTTCCCAGAGAGCTTTCAACCATGAAGGCCTAGCAGTCAGGGCACAAGTTCTGGAAAGAAATTTACAGTATCCAATTTTCCATGCCAATTAGTATCAGATATCACTTTCTGTGAGCTTCCAGACAGGTTTCAAGCAAGCAGAAATCCCAAAATTCTTCACAGCCATGCTTTCCCTTTAAGTTACAGGCTGCCCATTTCAAAGGGATGGTTCTTGAACCTGCCCTAGCTCTTATTTTAGCGAGGCCAAATTGAGTTTAGCTAGTGTGCAGTCTAGGCTATTTAGTATTTTTAAAATTACACGCAACGAGCCCGGATTCCTACTCATAAGACCACCAGTGCAACATATCCTGCTTTACTGGGCAACTGGGCAGCATCATTTTTGAGTTAGTCAGGGCTCAGGTTTTGATGATCCTTTCCGCTACTCTTCAAGTGGGGGAATTGTCTGAGAGGAATTGACCCTCCCCCATGGGATTAAAAGGGATATATATCACTGCTTAGGTTTTTTTGTGCCAGGGCAAAAATCAACCTAGGAGAAGCTTTGTGTAGAGGAGAGTCAAGGAGATAGTTTCAATCTAATTCTGAATGGGGTCTCTCTCTCCCTCCCTCCCTCCCTCCCTCCCTCTCTCTCTCTCTCTCCCTCCCTCTCTCTCTCTGTAGCTGCTTCTACAATACAGAAAATACAGACATTTTGGATAAACTTTCCCTCCCACTAGACAGAAATTTAAGGTGTTCAGAACTTGTTGTGCTAGCCATTCTCAAATACAGTTCTTACATGAATACATTCAAGTGATTACAGTGTAAATGAGACAAGAAAGAAAACCTTACAATGAATTTCTGCGAAGGAAGCAAAGAAAGAAAACTTTACAATCAATTTCCACCCTCCTCCTTAGTCTTTACAGCTGTCTTCTGGGGATGGAAGAGAGTCTTTTGGTCTTTATTTGTCCATTTCAGGGTCTTCTGGATGGCATTAGGCTTGGCTTGCTGGTAAAAGTGGTCAGTCAGGCTTGGTAAAGTCTATCCCAGGCTTGGCTAAGTTTTTTCCTCATGTCAGGTTTTATCAGGATGCAATCACCAGTGGCCAATTCGAGAGTTATGGTTTGAGCTAGCAGTCCTTTGTTTCTGAGATAAAAAAAAGAGGAGCCAAGAATACAGTTCTTTACAGAGATATCTTTAGTCTCATGTTATGGAATCTCACCCATTCTGTCCAAGTGTGGAAATCCAAACATTATTCCAGAAGGCAGACGATGTAAATTTCATGGAACATGACATTCCCACTGCCTCTATGATTGAAACACTTTTGCAGTAAGATGAGTAAATTTCCAAAAGGGACAACAACTTGTGTTGCAAACAAACAAACAAACAAACAAAATATCATAGGGTAGAGCACCTTGACTCATAAGCTTTTAAAAATGCACTCAGGCGTAAAAGAGGGAGGAAGGAAGAACAGCTTCAAAAAAAAATTGCAATTAAAAAAAGAGGTACTTTGAGTCAACACTCCAAAATATCAGATTCCATTCAGATGGAAGCAAATTCTCATTAAGTATGTTGAAACATTTACAAATGTAAGCAAAATATCTCAAAATTATTTCTTTTTTACAGGTTTAATTAAGCATTTTAAACCTCAAAAATTTCCAGAAGGAAAAATCAAAATTGTATTCAGAGCAGACAAGGAACTGTAACTGCATAGCTTTTATATGCAGATGAAATCTTACATCTATACATTTTTCTTCATAGTGCATTCGATGGTTTTCAAAACTTTTACTTCTCGTTTTGGCTTCTGTTCTCTAGCCACTTGTACAGTCTACTGCAAATTTTATAATAGTCCGACTCTTCTCTTTCTTTTAACTCCGGGGTCATCCTGTTCACATTCCGGAATCTTCCTAATTACCATTTCATCTTGGGGAGGAGGGTGGTAGTTTCTTCTTTCCAATCTTGTGCAAAGGCAATCCTTGCAGCGGCTAGTACGTGTAATGTTATATATTGGTATTTCTTATCCATCTCTGGGTCTAATATACCTAATCAACATAATTCTGGTTTCAATACTATCCTCCGTTCCGTGGTCTCTTCCAACCAATCCTTCATTTTGCCATTCCACAGACTAATTAACAAAATAACAGAGTTGGAAGGTTCCTTGAAGGTCTTCTAGTCCAACCCCCTGCTCAAGCAGGAGACCCTCTCTCAGTTCAGACAAATGGTTGTCCAGTCTCTTAAGTGATGGAGCACCCACAACTTCTGGTGGCAAGTCGTTCCCCTGGTTGATTGTCCTCACTGTCAGGACATTTCTCCTTAATTCCAGGTTGCTTCTCTCCTTGGTGAGTTTCCATCTGTTACTTCTGGTCTTGCCTTGGACAATGTCTCTTCTTCTTTGGGGCAGCCCTCAGTTATTGGAACATCACTATTGTGTCACACACAGACACATTCCTTCTTTTTGGTGTCCTTTCTTTCACCCATTTGTGGAATTTGCAGCTACGTCTCATCCATTGTGCTTTTGGGGACCTCCATCTGATGAATGAATCACAACTGCCATTTCTCCTCCCTGCCCTGCTCCGTGTTTACCTCCAAGGAGGACTGGGTGGAGGAGGATGGAGAGGATCCCCCACACACACCCTTCGTGACCGTCTCTTTGGATCCTCCTGGGTGTGTCCGATTCATGTGGGACTTCATGGCCCTCTTTCTTTAGAATGGGTCGAGGGTAACTTCCACCACTTGCTTGCTTTGCTTTTCATGCTTTGCCTTCAGAATTTTAGTAATTAGTAATTTAATAAATTTGTATGCTGCCCAATCCCGTAGGACTCTGGGTGGTTTACAGAAGTTGCGAATGATCCAACATGGGAGGCTTTTAAGAAGAGGCTGGACGGGCATTTCTCTGGGATGATAGAGGGCCGTGATTGCCAACCTATGGCACCCGTGCTCGAAGTGGCACACACGCACCCATGTCATCTGGCACTCATGGCACCGCCTGCTTCTCTCCCAGGTTTTTGGCATGCATGCGCATGGGATGATCAGCTGACCTTTGTGGGGGTGGCAGTGAGTGCTGGAAACTGAAAGAGCCGGTCTTCCGTTTCCCGGTGTGCGCTGGCCAACTCATCATCACGCACGCCTGCGTGCCAGAAACCTGGAAGAGGAACGGGTGATGCCACTGGGTGCCAGACGACATGGTTCCGCTGATTGTTGCGCATGCATGCATGCCAGTAACTGGGAAACTAGCTGGCTGGCGCACATGTGCACACTGGAACCCAGAAGTTCATTTTCGGGGGGGGCGCGCATGGCCCCTGGCCAGCCCCTCTTCCAGGTTGTGGCCCAGACGATGCGCTCGCTTTCCGGCACCCAGTGCCCAAAGGTTTCGCCATCCCTGATTGAGCCTTTCCCGCCTGTTATTCCCTGTTATCCTTCAGTTATGATTTATGACGGATCTGGGATTTATTTTATTTATTTTATTTTATTTTTAAAGAGTGTTCGGCCCCACCTTTTGGGGAAATCCAGAGCCTTCCAGGAGACGAGGAATAAATCAGTTTAATCGCGCAGGCGTTTGTGTAGGGACTTGGAAGCCGCTAATGGGAGGGAAGCCCAGCCCTTCCTCCGCCCCCTTCTCCTCTGGGTCAGCCGTTGGGCCTGGAAGAGCTGGTGGTGCAGTGGTGGGTTCCCACCAGTTAGGACCAGTTTGGCCGAACCAGTAGTGGTTTGGCGGCCTGAGTCGCCAAACTGGTTCTCTCTACTCAGACTAGGAGGTCCCAAAGGTGGGCTGCTCCTGGTTCAGCCCGGATCGGGTGAACTGGGAGTAGTGGTGGTGGGAGGCTCCACCCACCTGCCCGGACACTGTTGTGCATGCACAGAAGCCTCACGGGAGTGCGCACGGAAGCGCATCCAAACCAGTAGTAGAAAAATTGACAACCCACCACTGTGATGGTTGTGTTATCATCCTGGGTGGGGCCCCGAGTGTGCGCTTGAGCCCGGTTCCTAGTTGGGTGACTCAGGGCCTGTTTTCCTGGCTGCTTCATCTGTTGTACAGGTAGTCCTCGACTAAGGACAGTCCGTTGAGTGACTGGTCAAAGTTACAACGGCAGTGAATCATGCGACTTCTGGCCATTTTTCACCCAACCATTGCATCCTCCCTATGGTCCTGTGATCAAAATTCAGACGCTTGGACGATGGACTCATATTTATGACTGTTGCTGGGACACGGGGTTATGTGACACACACACACCCCTTTTGCCACCTTCTGACCAGCCAAATCAAGGAGGAAGCCAATTTCACTTCACGACCAGGTTTTTCACTTACTAACTTATCAACTGCAGTGATTCACTTAACAACCCGTGGCAAGAAAGGCGGTAAAATGGGGGAGAAACTCGCTTAACAAATGTCTCACTTAACAACAGGAAGGTGGGGCTCAGTTCTGGCCATAAGTCAAGGACTAAAGGTATTGTTTCTACCTTTTTTAAAACCAGGGTTCAGCCATCCAGACTCCTGCCTTTATTACTTCATCATTAACTCAAGGCTTCAAGTTTACCATATTTTTGGAGTATAAGGCACACCTTTTTCTTTCGTAAAAGAGGGTGAAAATTTGGGTGCGTCTTATACACTGAATGTAGCCCCACCCACCCACCGGCCCCCACCCTTTGGCCCCTGCCTCCCAGCAATTTGCCTCCTTGCAGCAAACGGGGAAAATGGGGCTTGCGGAGGCTGCAATAGGCCATGGAAATCCCTGCAGCCTGAAACAGCTGATGATCGGGAGGCCCCGACTGAAAGTGAAACTTGCTGTTTGCTGCAAGGAGGCAAATTGCTGGGAGGCAGATTTTCCCCCCTTGTGCTAATCAGGCTGTTTGCTGTTTGCTGCAAGGAGTTAAGTCAATAACTATAAATGCCTATAGAATGTTCGAATTATTCGGCTTATTTTTTAAAGACAGCTTAACAAAATGAAGAAGCTTTTTAAAATAAATGCTTGATCTGAAGAAGCCGACTGCTATTGTATCTTCTTTTATATGGCAGAGAATAATGTATATTTCCGGAAAGCCACATCAATTTTGACAGCATCAGTACAAGTATACCCTAAAATGTAAGACTACAAACAGTGTCTGTCCTCTGTACTGTTTGCTGTTTGCTGCAAGGAGGCAAATTGCTGGGAAGAAGAAGCAGATTCCCCCCCCCCCTTGTTTTCCTCCCCAAAAGCTAGGTGCGTCTTATATTTTGGAGCGTCTCATCCTCTGAAAAATATGGTACTTAATACTCCTTCCTCTTCCTCTTCTCCTCACAACAACAATCCTGTGAGGTGGTTTGGTCGTAAGTCAAGGACTACCTGTAATTGTGTGTGTGTGTGTGTGTGTGTGTGTGTGTGTATATTACTTACTTACCTGCCTATTTACTTCTTTGTTTATTTCTATCCCGCCTTTGTTACCTGTAATTCAAGGCGGCCAACACACCTGTAACTCCCACCTGGTAGGGCAACCAGCGAGAGGGCAGATGAAGGAATTAAGCAATAAACTGGGACCCCTTTTGCCGGGTGTTTATGGTCTGGCTTCTGGCAGGATCGAATCACAGCCCCGTGTGGGTCAGGTGGGCAGTTTGGCCCTTCAGAAGATTTAAAGTCGCCACTACGTTCTCCCCACTTCTATAAAATAGTTTTGCAGCTTCCTTTCCCTGCACGGTGGATCTGACCCCCCCTCCCTTTGTAAGGAGAGGAAACGTTGAAGGGGAGATTTGAACTCAGCACTTGCAGGGCTGCTGGGCTAGATGGGGAGGGGGGTTTCACTCCCCTCCCAGATGTGCCAAATCCTTTCAAACATCCGGTCTCTTCTCCCCCTCCCCAAATGGGCCAGTCCTAAATGTTCCCGATAAATGTTAGTTTATGTGTTTCCAAACATCGATTGTTTAAAGCAAGACACAATTCATGGTGGGCCAGATGTGTCCTGACCCCCCACCGTGGCCTCGCAGGAATGTTCCCTCCAACAGCAGGCTTTCCTCGCACATCTGGGCCTCCCTTTGACCCAGGGAGCCTGGCTCCCATCATCCTTCCTTCAACCCCAGCAAAAAGGAAGCGTTTTTTTTTTTCCCCTGCCTCATTTTACATTAGGCGCCTCGGTGTGACAAGAGATTAATTTCGCTCATCAAAAATAAATATTTTCTTTTCCTGGACTCTCTTTTTTGGGAGGGAGGGTAGCCATAGTGGAGATGTGTGTTTGTGTGTATGTGTTTGTGTGTGTGTGTGTGTGTTCATTTTTTATGAAATGACAGAGCAGCAGACTGCAAAACAACTCACAATCAGGCGTCAATGCTACCCAGGGGAGGCCTTTTTACGGCAATTAAATGAACAACAACAACAAAACAGGAGGAGGAGGAGGAGGGGAGGGAGGGAGCCCACTACTCCTATGTCACCAAGAACATTTCCACACCCCTGAGCCCCCCCTGCACAAGACTCAGCCGCAGGGTGACCCCCAGGAGGCGGGCCAAGGAGAGACACCACTGATGGCAAAGGTACCCCACCAGCAGCTCCGTTTCCTGGACAGGATTCAGCGTGTCTCCTACACTCTCCCTAAATGCTGCAATCCGCTACGAGGGGTTCCTTTTAATGCCCTTATGAAAAAGTGATGACATGCAGAGCCCACATCGTCTCTGGTGGAGGGAAAAAAAACAGGGAGTCTCTTTTTTTGCTGTCTCTGTGCAAGCAGAAATGACAGACTAACGGGGTGGGAAGGGACCTTGGGGGTCTTCTAGTCCAACCCCCTGCCTAGGAAGGAAACTCTATACCGTTTCAGACAATGGCTGTCCAGCATCTTCTTAAAGACTTCCAGTGTTGGGGCATTCCCAACTTCTGGAGGCCAGTTGTCCCACTGATTCATTGTTCTAACTGTCAAGAAATTCCTCCTCAGTTCTAAGTTGCTTCTCTCCTTGATTAGTTTCCACCCATTGCTTCTTTTTTCTACACTCAGGTGCTTTGGGGAATAGGTTGACTTCCTCTTCTTTGTGGGAGATATTGGAAGGCTGCTATCCTGTCTCTCCTGGTCCTCTTTTCATTAAACTAGACATACCCAGTTCCTGCAACCGTTAATCGTAGGTTTTAGCCTCCAGTCCCCTAATCCTCCTTGTTGCTCTTCTCTGCACTTTCCAGAGTCTCAACATCTTTTCTACATCGTGGCAACCAAAACTGGGTGCCATATTCATAACATTTGGACTCAACATTGCACTCAACAATGAACTAAAGGGCCACCATCAGTGAGCTGCTGGACAGCCCTACTTGGTCTGTTGTGTGGTTTAGGGGCGGGGACTTTTTTGATGGGTGGATGGGGGTGTTTGGGGATTGTCATGCGTGTGGGTCTGGTCTCTGGGTGCTATGCGAATTTTGTTGCACGTGTATACTGTGAATAGATTTATTTAATAGACCAAATAAAAGAGGAGGTGGAGTTGCACTATATATAGGAAATAACTACATCTCTACAGAAATAGAGCACAAGAATGATGGGAATGATTTTGAATGCATTTGGGTCAATATTAAAGGTTGGGGAGGAAATGACATTGCAATAGGTCTATACTACAGGCCACCCAACCAAGCAGAGGAAGTAGATGGACATTTTGCTAGTCAGCTAACTAAGGTATGTAGGAAGCACACCACAATAGTAATGGGGGATTATAACTACCCTGACATCAACTGGGAAACAAACTCTGCACCAAGTGGAAGATCCAACGGGTTCCTAAAGAACCTAGCAGACAACTTTGTTTCCCAAAAAGTAGAGAAGGGAACAATATTGGCCCAATATTGGACTTAATTCTGACTAACAGAGAGGAAATGATAGAAGGTGTTGAAGCCACAGGACCCCTGGGGGCAAGTGACCATGCAATATTGGAATTCAACATTATGCAAAGACAAGTAGTAGAACAAAGTCAAACTAGAGTCTTGGATTTTAAGAGAGCTAATTTCAATAAACTTAGAGAGAGCTTGGGAAAAATTCCATGGATGAGAATCCTCAAGGGGGAAACAACTCAAGGAGCTTGGGAAATTTTGAAAAATGAGATTACAAAAGCCCAGTCTAGCACAATACCAATGAAGAAGAAAAATAACAGCTCCCAAAAGAAATGGCTGCATAAAGAACTCTCTGACAAATTGAAAGACAAAAAAGATAAGTATAAAAAGTGGAAAGAGGGGGACATAACTAAGGCAGAATATCAACAAATAGCCCGAGCCTGTAAATAAGGAAAGCTAAAGCTCACAATGAAGAAAGGCTTGCAACAAAAGTAAAAAAAATAACAAAAAAAGCTTCTTCCAACATGTTAAAAAGAAGAAAAAAGTTAAGGAAACAATTGGTCCATGGCTGGGAGAAAGTGGCAAGAAGGTGACAAGCAACAGGGAGAAAGCAGAACTATTTAACTCATGTTTTGCATCTGTCTTTACCCAAAGGGATAAAACAGTCCAACCTATCAAAAACAGCACCACAAAAATCAGATTAGGAACACAAGTTGAAATAGGGAAGAAAATGGTAAGTGAGCACCTGTTTACCCTAGACAAGTTCAAATCACCAAGACCGGATGTATTACACCCCAGGGTTCTGAAGGAACTGGCAGACAAGATCTCAGAACCACTGAACTATATCTTTCAGAGATCCTGGAGCACCAGGAAACTGCCAGAGGACTGGAAAAGAGCTGATGTGGTTCCCATCTTCAAAAAAGGGGAAAAAAACAGATCCAGGAAACTACAGACCTATCAGCCTGACCTCAATACCAGGAAAGATTCTGGAAAAGATAATCAAGCAACGAATTAGTGAACACCTAGAAGTAAACAAAGTAATAGCCAAAAGCCAACATGGGTTTGTCAAAAACAGATCATGCCAGACTAATCTTATTGCCTCCTTTGACAAAGTGGCAAAATTAGTGGACCAGAGGAATGCCGTCGATATAGTTTACTTGGACTTCAGTAAGGCATTTGATAAGGTAAACCATAACCTACTACTAGATAAAGTAGAAAAATGTGGGTTAGACAGCATCACCACCAGATGGATTTGTAACTGGCTGACCAACCGCACTCAACGTGTAGTCCTCAATGGAACTGCATCTTCATGGAGGGAAGTATGCAGTGGAGTACCCCAAGGCTCTGTTTTGGGCCCAGGACTCTTCAACATCTTCATCAATGATTTGGATGAGGGAATAAATGGGGAACTTATCAAATTTGCAGAGGGCACCAAGCTGGCAGGAATAACCAACACTCCAGAAGATAGACTAAAGATACAGAAGGATCTTGACAAACTTGAACATTGGGCACTATCTAAGAAAATGAAATTCAATGATGAAAAGAGTAAGGTTCTACATTTAGGCAACAAAAACGAAATGCACAGGTACAGTATAGGTGGTACCTTCCTCAATAGTCCTAACTGTGAGAGGGATCTTGGAGTCCCAGTGGACAACAATTTAAATAGGAGGCAGCCGTGGGCAGCAGCTGCCAAAAAAGCCAACACAGTTCTAGGTTGCATCACCAGAGGGAGAGAATCAAGATCACCTGAAGGGTTAATACCACTTTATAATGCCTTGGTAAGGCCACACTTGGAATACGGCATTCAGTTTTGTAGATGTAGAAAAGATGTTGGGACTCTAGAAAGAGTGCAGAGAAGAGCAACAAAGATGATTAGGGGACTGGAAGCTAAAAGATATGAAGAACGGTTGCAGGAACTGGGAATGTCTAGTTGAATGAAAAGAAGGACCAGGGGAGACAGGATAGCAGTCTTCCAGTATCTCAGGGGTTGCCACAAAGAAGAGAGAGTCAAACTATCCTCCAAGGCACCTGAGTGTAGAATAAAGAAGCAATGGGTGGAAACTAATCAAGGAGAGAAGCAACTTAGAACTGAGGAGGAATTTCCTGACAGTCAGAACAAATTGCCTCCAGAAGTTGTGAATGCCCCCACACTGGAAGTCTTTAAGAAGATGTTGGATAGCCATTTGTCTTGAACTGTATAGGGTTTCCTGCCTAGGCAGGGGGTTAGACTAGAAGACCTCCAAGGTCCCTTCCAACTCTGCTATTGTATTGTATTGAATATACATGCAATGACAATAAAGTTTATACATGTATAACATTCCAGGTGTTCCAACAATATTCCAGGCATCTTTGCCAGGTAGCCTCCCCCACCCCAACTTCCCACCTCCACCGGGGCCGCTGCCAACCGGAAATCCTCCCAACGCCTCTGTTGCTTTGCACTGTTGCCCTGTCAGGAAGTTTCTCCTTGGTTCCAGGTTGCTTCTGTCCCTGAATAGTTTCCATCCGTTGCTTCGTCCCTCCGTTGTATCCCCAAGGTTGCAGGATCCCCCTAGAAGCCACGGTTCCCAGGACTGAGATTGAGACCTTGAATAAACTCCTGGCTGTGGCTTGTGCAATCCCTTTGAAAGTGTCTGTGGCGGGGGGGGGGGTGACCTTTGTAAGGAGCCGGCTTCTGACCCCGGTCAGGAATTGTGCACGTAAACTCCTCCTTTTGACCTGCAGAAAGGAGCTACTCGGGGCTTGCTACTGGGAGGACAAGCACGGGGGCCGTTTCAAGGGGGTGGCTGTGTTGCTGAGTTCAGGCAGATGGAAATGCAAGCAGGCGTTTCTCTAAACGCCGTGTCAGTTGTGTTTTGTGTTGCTTCTCCTCTAAATGGGCCACATACGAGGGAAGCAAATAAAACCAGCCAAATCGTAGCCGTAACAATTAACAAGAACTAATTAAAATAAAGAACCAGCTATAAAAAAGATTAAAAAAAAAAAAAGACAGCCCTCTTGGATCCTTTGAAGGAATGTGGTTTTTCTTCCTGGATCTGCTTTCCCGGACCCTCCAGCACTGCTTTGGGAGTTCTGGAGCCCACCTGCAGCAAAACCTATGCAGTGCCAACATACCTGATGATGGGGACCTCCATCGGAAAGCCGCAAAGCCTATCTGGGGGCCAGGGAGGCACTCCTGTCCTGCTTGGAAGGCTACCAAATAAATAACAACGCCTGAAATTAGACACAGATGAGCAGCAGGGGGGGAAAGCATTTCTCCTGCTTGGTCTTCAAGAAGTGTTGGGTCATTTTCCTTCGTTGTAGCCCTAGATTCGGAGTGGGTCAAGCAGAGGAAAGCTGGTCTAGAATCCTAGCATTGAACCGTTGGAAGGGAGCTGAAGCTTCAGCTACTCCGGGGCAGGGGAAGGAGGGGCAGAACCTGGGGGTGGAGCCAACACAGGGATCAGCCAATGGAGCTGCAAGTGGACCAAGTCCAGTGCTGGAATCTAAAAATTTAGGTTCTGGTGGTGTGGCTTGGTGGGCGGGGCTTGGTAGAGTCATGTGACTGGGTGGGCGTGGTTATATAGTCCTGTAACTAGGGGATCAAAAGACGGAAACCCCCTTTAACAAAGTCCTGCTGGAGCAGGGTCGGACTAGATCAGTGTTTCTCAACCTTGTCAACTTGAAGATGTCCGGACTTCAACTCCCAGAATCCCCCAGCCAGCGAATGCTGGCTGGGGAATTCTGGGAGTTGAAGTCCAGACATCTTCAAGTTGACAAGGTTGAGAAACACTGATCTAGATGACCTTCAAGTCCCTTCCAGCCCTGGATTATCCTCTGAATAAAGCAGTTTAATTGGATCTTCCCCTGCAGACCTTTCTTTCATGCCTGACACAATCCATCCACTATCTCTCTCTCTATACGTCTGTCTCTCCATCCGTCCATCCATCCATCCATCTGTAGGAGGAAGAGTGGCAGAACGATGGAGCAAAAAGAGGGATCAGCCTCATATCCCTAATTAGCCACAGGCAAACAAGTCGGAATCAGAATAGAGCTGGAAGGGACCTTGGAGATCTTCTAGTCCAGCCCCCTGCCCAAGTAGGAGAAGCTATACCATTTCATACCAGGGTCTGCCCAGTCTCTTTCTAAAAGCCTCCAGTGACTAAGCCCAACCTCTCTTGAATCCGGTTGACCCTTATCTAACTCCAAGCAGGTGCTGACCGTTGGTTGAAAAGAATCCTGGACACGGGTATTTAGTATTAAATCGGCTAGCTTTCATGGCTCAAGGCGGGACTTGAACTCACGATCCCCTGAAAACCAACCCTGACCCCCCCCCCTCACAAAAAAACACTAGAGAGGAATATGGACGAAGCTCCGTCCAGTTCAACTCCAGAGCTACCAGATGGGCACAGCAAACATCTGGAAGATACCAGATGGCTGCAGGAGTTTTCTGTACCTCTTTGCTGCCACCCAGTGCTTAGCTGAGGTTTTGCAGCCCTAGTTCAAAGGTCCTCTTGTCGACATGACCAGCAAATCATGGATGAGCTTCTAGCAGAAGTCAAGGGCTGGGAGCCATCTCAACATACAGGCATGGAGCCTTCATGACCAGATCTTCCACAGGGTCACTTGGGGTCTCCCTTGGCCAGGCTTTATCTCCTTGGGATCAGGTCCATTTGTCTCCTGCTTCTTCAGGCCCCGCCTGAAGACGAACATCTGAGCAGGCTGGGACACGGCCTTCTTGCCTTCCAAAACCCCAACATTTCCCCAAACCTCTAGATTTGCTGCTAGGAGCCTTTCAAGATGGACCTCTTGAAACTCTTCTGGGGTCCCACCTGTAAAGTCCACCTCCACCACAGTTGGATGAAGTAATCCTGGGGTAGGTTCCTCAGCTGCTTCCTACTGGAAACCAGAACTTGTCACTCGCAGCCGAGGAATAATAAGACCTCCAGGCCCCATCAAGACTTCCAAATCCCCAACTCCACTGGGAACAGCATCCTGAGGGCCCCAGAGGTGTTTGTGAAGGAAGGCAAAGAAGGAGAACAGCTGTAATCTGCCTCCTATTCTTGTGGTTTATGGCTTCCCTTGTCTGGGAAGTGAGGCAGGTGTTAGGCCTCCAGCTATCTTTTCTTTTGGATCTTTGGCCTGCCACACTTTCTATTACTCCACTATGCCTCTTTCTATTGTGGGAAAATGGGAGCAGGGATTGTAACAGAGTTAGATGCTATGTAGCCATAACAACATTCTTTCTAGAAAGCCAAGGTCATCCTTTGTCTCTGCACCTGACTGGAACTGGATGGGTGGAAGCTGCCGGCATGGCCGTGGGAGATTGGACCATGGGATGGACTTGTGGGTGTGGGGGCAAGGTCTTGAACTTTCAACTGGGTGGGGGAAACCGGGAAGCTTTCAGATTTGGGTTTTCCCAGATGTGCCAACCTGGCTCTCTTAATACATTGGAACTCTGAGGAGTCCTTTACCTCAGACTCTGTTTTACCTTTGGATGCTGTTTGGAACCCTGACCACAGGTTCTCCATCTCTCCAAAAAGCCGAGTTGTAGGAAACAAAGCAGAAGGCAGCTGCCTCTGGACATCTTGGCCATTGTCAAAGACAAGCGGACCTCCTGGCCTGATTTCAGCTGAACAAGCCAGAGCTGGGAGAACCAGAAAAGGGACCAGAAGGACAAGGGATCTTGGAGCATCTTGGTCCAAAGTTGTCCGCTGCCTTATCACCAACAACCACCAGTCTTCTCTGGAGCCAGCCCTCTGATTTCTCCCCAAATGCTGCTGGAGAAGAGTGCGGGAGAAGGATATGAGGGGGATCTCGGAGTCCTAGTGGACAATCACTAAGATATGAGCCCCACCGTGTGCCACAGATGCCAAAAAAGCCAATGCAAATCCTTAGTTCTATAAACAGAGGCACAGAATTAAGATCAGAAAAAGTGTTAGTATCGCTTTATAAGGCCTTGGTAAGGCCCCACTTGGAATATTGCATCCAGTTTTGGTCTCCATGATATCAATGTGGAGACTCTAGAAAGAGTGCAGAGAAGAGCAACAAGGATGATTAGGGGGCTAAAACATATGAAGAACGGTTGCAGGAACTGGGGATGTCTAGTTTAATGAAAAGAAGGACCAGGGGAGACATGATAGCAGCCTTCCAATATCTCAGCGGCTGCCACAGAGAAGAGGAAGTCAACCTATTCCCCAAAGCACCTGAGTGTAGAAAAAATAAGCATTGGGTGGAAACTAACTAAGGAGAGAAGCAACTTAGAACTGAGGAGGAATTTCCTGACAGTTAGAACAATGAATCAGTGGAACAACTTTCCTCTGGAAGGTGCGGGTGCTCCAACAGTGGAGGATTTTGAGAAAAGACTGGAGAGCCATGGGTCAGAAATAGTACGGGTTCTCCTGCTTGAGCAGGGGGTTGGACTAGAAGACCTCCAAGGACCCTTCCAGCTCTGTTAACCAGTGCAATGACTTTCCTCCAGAGGTTGTGCTCCGTTCCTGGGGGTTTTGGAGAGGAGACTTGATAGCCTGATGGTCTGGGATGATATGGAATCTCCTTCTCAAGAAGGTTGTTGGCTTAGAAGAACCTCAACTCCCTTCCAACTCTGTTGTTCTGATGTGGGCGAGGAGTTGCCAGCAGGACCCTGTGCCAAGACGGAGCACGAAGGTTAACCAGCTGACGGGGGTTCTTCCCCTTGCCCCACCCAGGCCCCAACCTCCTTTATCTGCATTGCCCCCCCTGGCATCCTCTTCGACTCATCTCAGGCCACGGGTGAAAGGGGCTGCTGGGCCTCCACCAGACTGGCTCAGCCTCAGATCTCTCAGGCCTCCTTGGAGGAAGGTCAGGGAAGAGAAGCAGGAGAAGAGCTGCCTCAGAGCACAGCCATTCTGCCACGCAGGATACACAGTTGGAAGGGACCTTGGAGGTCTTCTAGTCCAACCCCCTGTCCAGGCCAGAGACCCTACACCCGGGATGGCAAACCTATGGCAGGCGTGCCCTCTCCGTTGTCATGCACGGCGTCGCCTGCTGCTCTTCTGCTTTCCCGCAAGCACATGCGCACCAGGAAGCTGGTCTTCATGCACACCAGAGGGCCAGAAACCTGAAGACCAGCTCGCCGGGTGCGCATGCATGCACTGGAAGCCCAAAGATCAGCTAACCGGCACATGCGTGCGCACCTGGCCAGCTGGTCTTTGGGTTTCTGGTACTCCGGCGCACATGCGCATTCGTGGTTTGGACACTCAGTGTCAGAAAGGTTCACCACCACTGCCCTCTAGAATCCCATTCCAGAAAAATGGCTTCCAAGTCTCTTCTGGAAATCCTCCAGTGATGGAGCAGCCACAACTTCTGGAGGCAACGTCTGTTCCACTGGTTAATTGTTCTAACTGTCAGGAAATTTCTCCTCAGTTCTAAGTTCCTTCTCTGCTTCATTAGTTTCCACCCATTGCTTCTTGTCCTGCCTTCTGATGCTTTGGAGAATGGCTTGGCTCCCTCTTCTCTTCTTTGGGGCAGCCTCTCAAATATTGGAAGGCTGCTCTCCTGTCTCCCCTGGTCCTTCTTTTCATTAAGCTAGGCGTCCCCAATCCTTGCAACCCATTGGGTTGTCCAGTTCAACTTTTGCAGAGCCAGGCATCCATGAGAAGTGACTTATTATTAACAGAACAGCAAAGTTGGAAGGGACCCTGAAGGTCTTCTAGTCCAACCCTCTACTCAAGCAGGAGACCCTCTCCCATTCCAGACAAATGGCTGTCCAGTCTCTTCTTCAAGACCTCCAGTGATGGAGCACCCACAAACTCTGGAGGCAATTTCTGTTCCACTGGTTAATTGTTCTCACTGACAGGAAATTTCTCCTCAGTTCTAAGTTGCTTCTCTGCTTCGTTAGTTTCCACCCATTGCTTCTTGTCCTGCCCTCAGGTGCCTTGGAGAATCGTTTGAGCCCCCTCTTCTTGATGCTACAATGCTAGGATCCTTTTCTCCTGGTGGAAAGGAGGCATTGAACTCAGGAGTAGAATTACTGCTCTCCCCTTCCTGATCTGCTTTCGTGGGTGATTCATAGAGAGCATTTGCAGCCTCTCCAGGGGGGGAGAAATAATCAAAACCTCCCCCTCCCTCGGAAACGAGTGTTATCTCAGCTGAGGTCTTCTCTGCTCCCCCCTTTCTCCCCCCCCCAACCATGGGCTCCTGGAGTCGTGTCTCTGCTGGGCCCCCTTTTCCCCCCTCTCATATTTTCTATTAGTTTACCAAAATATCAAATACTGAAATACGAAGGGGGGAAATGAAAATAGTGGTGTAAGAGGAGGAAAAGGGGAGGGTGGAATAAGGTAAGGCAGGTAAGTCTTTGACTTATGACCACAATGGAGCCCAACATTTCTGTTGGTAAGCGAGACAGTCGTTGGGTAAATGTTGCAAACCTCACTTGACGCCCCTCTTGATTACCAGCTGAATTTCTTTCTTGTAACTTTGCTTGCACGGCCGTTAAGGGGATCCCTGCAATTGGTTGTTAAGTGAACCTGGCTTCCCCGTTGACTTTGCTTGTCAGAAGGTCGCAAAAGGGGATCACGTGACCCCCCCCCTTCGATCACTACAACCGTCGTAAATACAAGTCAGTTGCCAAGGGTCCGAATTTTGATCATGTGACCCTGGGGCTGCTTCAACGGCCATAAGTATGAAAAACGGCCATAAGTCACATTTCTTAAATGGTCACTGAATGAACTGTTGTAAGTCAAGGACAACCTGTCACATGCATCCTCAACCAGCTTTTTACTTTCCCACATTAACATATATATATATATATATATATATATATGCTGGCCCTTCCTAGAACAAGAAACCGTCCTAATCAGCCGAACCCAAAATCAAAGTTTCATTTCTTTCCCCACCTCAAGCACAAAGTTCAAAGGCGGTTTCCAAGAAGAAAGGAAATTAATTGCATTCTTTTCTTTGATCGAAGCCGTCAATTTAGCCAACTCGGATAACTCCACGGACTTCTGCAGCCATTCGCCCACGGTGGGCATGGATCAAAGCCTCCTTCCGCTTTATGTGCATGTTTGAGGGTTCTTGCAACTTCTTTCCCCATTAAGCTCACGAGACTCTGGCTTTAGGTATAGGTAAAGTCTCTGCTGGGCTTCCTGATACGACCGGCTCTTCTTCTATTCTGTTCCTATTCTTATCCCTCCTATTCCTTATTCTATTCCATTCTATTTGATTCTCTATTCCATATTCTATTCTGCATTCCATTCTATTCCTGTTCTGTTCTGTTCTATTCTCTATTCCTTATTCTATTCTCTTGTTCTATATTCTATATTCTATATTCTATATTCTATATTCTATATTCTATATTCTATATTCTATATTCTATATTCTATATTCTATATTCTATATTCTATATTCTATATTCTATATTCTATATTATTCTATATTCTATTCTAGTTCTGTTCTATTCTATATTCTATTCTATTCTCTATTCCCTATTCTATTCTGTTCTATTCTATTCTATTCTCTATTCCTTATTCTATTCTCTTGTTCTGTTCTATATTCTATATTCTATTCTAGTTCTGTTCTGTTCTATTCTTTCTATTCTATTCTATTAGCAACCGGAGCCATTAATCTGTTGTCTGTTGTCCAATGGAAGGATTGATGCGATTTAGATTTAGATTTAGATTTTATTTGGTTTGTATGCCGCCCTATTCCTGAGAGACTCAGGGCGGCTAACAATAAAAAGGGGAGGGGGTACAAAAATAAAAATAGAAAATAGCAATTTAAAATTCAACAACAGTCGTAACCTCGGATGGGGCTGGATAGTTCAAGAGCCCCAGGCCTGCCGGAACAGCCAGGTCTTAACCGCTTTGCGGAAAGCCTGAAGGGTGGTGAGGGTCCGGATCTCAGGGAGATCGTTCCAGAGGGCCGGAGCAGCCACAGAGAAGGCTCTCCCCCGGGGGGTCACCAGCCGACATTGGCCGGCAGATGGAATCCGGAGGAGGCCAACCCTGTGGGATCTGATGGGTCTTTGGGAGGTGACTGGCAGGAGGCAGTCTCTCAAGTACCCAGGTCCGATACCATGTAGGGCTTTAAAAGTAATGACTAGCACCTTGAAGCGTGTCCGGAGACCAATAGGCAGCCAGTGCAGCTCGCGGAGGATAGGTGTAACGTGGGTGTACCGAGATGCACCCACGATCGCTCGCGCGGCTGCGTTCTGGACAAGCTGATCTAAATCTAAATTGATGCGTGGAAGAGCTTCAGGAACATGGAAGGTAGATCAGGAACAGAATCACTGAGACCAGGGGGAGGTCCAGCTGGATGACCTCAGGGATGCTCCTGGACTGAATTAAATGGAGGGTTCGGGCTGAATCCTTCATTCTTACTTATCCGGAACGCGGCCATTCACCTCTGACAAAGGCCCATCCCACCTTCACCTCCCATTCGCTTTTCGCCAGAGCTGTGAACCTTTGAACAGATTCCCAGAAACTCTCCCCCCACCCCCAAACTCCCTCAGGTGACTAAACTTGGTATAATTTAATTTAAAAAGGATTAGAAGTTAAGTAATTAAACGCAGCTCCTATGCTCATTCCCATATGTTTAATAATTTGCCCCCTTCTGTTACTTAAGAATTACAACTCTGTGGCAACTTTAATGGCCTTTTGGAAGCCTGGCGGGAACCGGAGCTGATGCCAGTCATGGGCATCCACTTCTCATTGTTTGGTATTTTTGCAGGTGGTTCGGCTTTCTCTGTCTTCTCTGCCACCCCGGGTGGCCCCAGTGAGATCGAGCGCCCAGATGGTACAGCCCTCTGGCCTTTCCCGCAGTGGGAAGTTCTTCAAGTTTTGTTTTGATATTCCAGCAACATATTCTCAGTGTTTCTCAACCTTGGCAACTTGAAGATGTCCGGACTTCAACTCCCAGAATTCCCCAGCCAGCATTCGCTGGCTGGGGAATTCTGGGAGTTGAAGTCCAGACATCTTCAAGTTGCCAAGGTTGAGAAACACTGATCCACACACTCCTTCTCACCCAGTTTTCTTGCCAAGAAAATGGAAAGAAAACCAGCTTCTAAGAAAGATCTGGGAAATCCACGCTGGATCCCAGAACTGAAGGGAGCATCTCCTCCCTCCTTCTGGGCAGGTTGTGAGAATGTGGTCTCACGCCAGGGTTAGAAAAAGGATATTGTAGGTGTTGTGGCCCACCAGGAGCCAGCAGAGCTGGCAGCCGATTCGGACAGTGAGGAGGGTTGGGGAGGAACCTGGGCCAGTCCTGGAGTCTGAGGAAGGCTCTGTGTCGGAGGCAGAGAAGGGGCCAGGGCCCTCTGACAGTGATCTGGTGCTTACGGAGCTAGAGAGCAGCGAGGCAGAGGAACAGCTGGAGCCTGTTCCCAGTGTGCGCATGCGCAGAGCTGCCAGAAGAAAAGCAGAAATCAGGGTCGACTTGGGAGTAAAGGCCACAGGTGGACGGTGAATGGCCCCTCCCATGGGAAATAAAGCGGGAGTGAAATGGGAGGGGGCTTTTGCAGGAGACCATTTGTTTGTTCAGGAGTTGGATTCGTTTCAGGAGTGTGAAGATCTGTCCGTGAATCTCAGGGACTCTGTGCCGAGTCTTTCCTTGCACAGCTCCTCCTTTGGAAAACATTGACATGGCAGCTTTCCAAGCTAGATAAGCTCTGTGGTCCTAAATACGCCTTTGAAAGAGCCTTTGCTGAATGGGAATGAGAGGAATTCACATTCGTTGAATTAAAGGGCGGTTTTGTCAGGACCAGAACTCTGCCTCGGGCATCTGGGGGGCAGAACAATAGGTCCTCAACCTACAGCCATTTTTTTAGTGACTGTCCAAAGTTATAACGCTACTGAAAAAAAACTGATAGGACTATTTTCCACACTTATGATTGTTCCAGCATCCTCCTGGCCACATGATCCAAATTCAGACCCATGACAACTGGTTCGTATTTATGACGGTTAGGGTGTCCTCGTGGTTATGTGATCTCCTTTTATGACCACGGGGAAGCTGGATTCACTTAACAACCGTGTCCCTAACTTATCCGTCGCAGTAAGTGGCTTAACGACTGCGGCAAGAAAGATTCACTGAGCGACTGCCTCCCTCCGCGAGGGAAATTTGGGGTTCAATTGGGCCGTAAGTCAAGGATTACCTGCAAAGTGGATCCACGCACTGCTGGAAGAAAAGAGGAAGCAGACCGGAGAGAAAATAGCAATAGAAAGAAAATAGAAGCAGAAAATAGAAGCAGAAAATAGAAGCAGAGAGGCCAAGCAGCCCCCCCTCCCCCACTTCTTCTGGGTTTTTTGGGGGGGGGGGCGTTGTGTTTCCATGCCAAGAAATACAGCAGGCTTCAGCTTCCTTTGATGTGGTTTGCTCACTTTCCTTCAGGGATGATCAGCTATCAGACAATCTCGGGTTTCTTGGATAAGTGGATCCAGCCCTGCCTAACCGGGGGGGTGGGGTGGGGACCCTGATGGGGGAGAATGTCAGCCAAGGCTGGGCGCTGGGGGCAGCTAAGGCAGCCTCCACCAGGCTGGTCTCCGGCCCAGTGGATTTGGGGGCGAGGCTCAACCGTGGGAAGCTGGGGAGGGGAATGTCTTCGAAAGGGATCCTAACAAAACAGGACCACAGAGTTGGAAGGGGCTTTGGAGGTCTTCTAGTCCAGCCCCCAGCTCAAGCAGGAGACTCTATGCCAGTGATGGCTAAACCTTTTCCCATCACGTGCCCAAAGCGGGGGGAGCACAGGGTGGTCATGTGCGGGTGTGCCCACACCCATAATTTTACGTGCGTGACCCCCGCCCTCCCCCTGCCCCACTTTTGGCACCAAATGGACCCGTTTTTCGCCCTCCCCAGGCTCCAGAGGCTTCCTAGGAGCCTGGGGGTGGCAAAAATGGCCTCCCTCCCCTCCAGAGCCTTCAGAAGGCGTCCCTGAAGCCTCTGGGGGGGGGCGAAAAATGACCGAAAATGAAGGCCGAAGTCAGCTGGTCAGTGCACACATGGATGCTGGAGTTGACACGGCAACGCCTTGAAAATGGCTCTGTGTGCCACCTGTGACACAAGTGCCATAGATTCGCCATCACGGCCCTCTGCCATTCCAGACAAATGGCTCTCCAACATCTTCTTAAAGACTTCCAGTGTTGGGGCATTCACAACTTCTGGAGGCAACTTCTGTTCCACTGGCTAATTGTTCTCACTGTCAGGAAATTTCTCCTCAGTCCTAAATTGCTTCTCTCCTTGATTAGTTTCCACCCATTGCTTCTTGTTCTGCCCTCAGGTGCCTTAGAGAATAGCTTGACTCCCTCTTCTTTGTGGCAGCCCCTGAGATATTGGAAGACTGCTATCCCATCCCCCTTAGCCCTTCTTTTCATAGACAGAGCCAATCCATCTCTGGGCTCGATTGCTTTCAGATGCTTAAGACTGCAGTAGCCATGATCTCTTCCAGGAGGACCTGGATGGGGATGACAAGATGTAGGCTTGAAAGTAGAAGGTTGGAAGAGATCTGCAGGAGCTTTGATTTGAATTGGCCAGCAGGATCATAGGCCCATAAGGCTGGGAGGAACCTTGGGGGGGGGTCTTCTAGTCCACCACCCCCCTGCCCAAGGCTGGAGCCCTTCTAAAATCCCAGACAAGGGTCCAATCTTTTCTTGACAACCTCCAGCGATGGAGCATCCATAATGCCAGCAGGCGAGCTCTCCCGTTGTTTAATCGGATTCTCCAATCTGATTGTCCACGTTGGAACTACAATCCCCAACCTTCTCAGCCAGCATGGGTGAGCAAAATCGATGTATGGTGAATTTCACATTGCACAGTTTCTCTTACGTGGTGTCAGCCTTTCGAGGCAGGAAACATGACCAGTTGAGCTAATGGATGGAATGGGAATAGAGCAGAACAGGACAGAATAAATTCTTTATTGGGCCAAGTGTGATTAGACACACAAGGAATTTGTCTGGTACGCTCTCACTGTACATGCAAAACAACAGAAATAATAATAATAATAACAACAACAGCTTATATCCTGCAACAACAGCTGTAACACTGTCAGACATCCACATCTGCCTGTCTCAGGTCCATGGAAAGGACTCGATGGGTAGACAGAAATGCCAAGTCCAGTCTGAACACCTGGCCAGCTGTGTGAGAAGCCATAATAATAACAATAAAAGTGGGAAGTAAAGAAGAGAATAAAAATGATAAATATTAACACTACAGCCACAGTGTTTCGGGTTAATATACAAACATGTTAGACAGAATTGCGAAAATGCTCAGGCTCCATTAAGAGAACCTTGCAGATCTGAAAGTCCTTCTGTCTCCCCATCCTTTCTATAGCCCCCCCCCTCAAAAATAACGAAAGGGGGTGTCTTCTGGGCCTCTGCCCCCATCTACAGTCCTGATGTTGACTAAGCTGCCTCTCGTCTGATCATTGGTTGCGTCTGCTTGCCCTGATCGCCAAGGTCGTCCCCGCATTGGGTGACACATGAACTCTCCAAGGGAGCGCACATCCTTCATGGAGGAGTGGGCCATTCTTGAATTGCCCATCCTTTCGTTTCTAATTTGGAAGCCTCAGGAGGGGGGCCACATTCCGATACTGAAGGAAGCCATCCGATTCCTTGCAGGCAGATGCTCACACACTTGTCTCACCAAGGGTGGTGGTGCTTTCTCTCTGTAAATTCAGCCCTGGCAGCACTCCGAAGCAACTTGAGTCAAAGGCCTTTTATCTCTCCACAGGAGGAGGGAGGGAGCGGAGGGACAGCCCTGCAGGCCAGATCAAACACCAACTCCCCTTCCGGGAATGGCAGGGGGTGGGGGGACACATTGTCATGTTAGAGAGGGGATCAGCTCTTTCAAAACTGTCTCTATCCCAAAAGGGAGGGGAGGGCATTATTTTGACTGCTTAGGAAAAGCTGCAAGCTACAGTATGCCTGGATTTTCCTTAGGAAGGATGACATCCAGAATAAGAGCCATTAGAAGGGATCTTGGAGGTCTTCTAGTCCAACCACCTGCTCAAGCAAGAGATCCTATACAATTTCAGACAAATGGTTGTCCAATCTCTTCTTTAAAACTTCCAGTGTTGGAGCATCCACAACTTCTGGAGGCAAGTTGTTCCACTGATTAATGGTTCTCACTGTCAGGAATTTTCTAGATTTCTTCTCTCCTGAGATATTGGAAGACTGCTATCATGTCTGCCCTGGTCCTTCTTTTCATCAGACTAGACACACCCAATTCCAGCAACCATTCTTCGTATGTTTGAGCCTCCGGTCCCCTAATCATCCTGGTTGCTCTTCTCTGCACTCTTTCTAGAGTCTCCACATCTTTTTTTTCTATTTTGGAGACCAAAACTGGATGCAGTACTCTAGGTGTGGTCTTACTAAGGCTTTATAGAGTGGTATTAGTACCTCACTTGTTCTTGATTGTATCTCTCTTAATGCAACTTGGGATTGTATTAGCTTTTTTGGCTAATACATGTTCAAGTGATTGTCCACTAGGACTCCAAGTTCCATGGCTTCTTGTCCTGCCTTCATGTGCTTTGGAGACCCCCACTCTTCTTTATGGCAGCCCCTGACATATTATAGACTGCTATCACGTCACTCCCTAGTCCTTCCTTTTCTCCGTTGGCCATACATTCCCAGTTCCAGCAACCGTTCTTTGTATGTTTTAGCCTCAAGTCCCCTAATTGTCTTTGTTGCTCTTCTCTGCACTTTTTCCAGAGTCTCCACATCTTTTTTTATATCGTGGTGACCAAAACTGGATGCCGGATTCCAAGTGTGGCCTCAACAAGGCCTTATAAAGCAGTATCTTGATTCCATCCCTCTGTTAATGCAGCCAAGGATGGCATTGGCTTTTTGGGCAGCTGCCTTCCCCCCCCTCTTGCTTTGGGGGCGTGCCATGCTCAGGGACTTCCAGGTTAGGAAGTGCTCTGCTTCATCCTTGGGGGGCCCTGGGGGGGGCCTTCTTGGGGGCACTGCCAACCTAGCCGCCCTTTCTCCTCCTCTGCAAGTTTTGTTGGGATCCGTTTGGTCCCAGAGATCATATTTGTCAGGGTTCCAAGTAGCATCCAAAATTAAATCAGAGTCCAAGGTAAAGGATTCCTCAAAGTCCCAATTTATGAAGAGAGCCATGTTGGCACATCTGGGAAAGGCTGAATCTGAAGGCTTCCCGGTTTTCCCCACCCAGTTGAAAGTTCAAGATCTTGCCCCCACACACACCCACAAGCCCACCCTATGGTCCAATCTCCCACTGCCATTCTGGCAGCTTCCACCCATCCAGTTCCGGCCAGGTGCAGAGACAAAGATGACCTTGACTTTCTAAGAAGAATGTTATTATGGCTACATGTCATCTAACTCCATACAATCCCCACTCCCATTTTCCCACCATAGAAAGTAGACAGTAGAAAGTGTGTCAAAAGAAAAGATGACATGATAGGCATGACAATATTTGCACGAAGATATTTGTTTAAGAAGAGGTTGAACAGCCATTTGTCCAGAATGGAGTAGGGTCTCCTGCTTAGCCAGAGGGTTGAAGGCCTCTGGGGTCCCATCAAACTCTGTTATTCTGTTAAAATGCTTTTCTTCGGTCTCAGGGGGTCATCTTTGGAAGCCGGTATCTTCCCATTCCTTTCTTTTAGAAGTCCTCCTGGAATGGATAGTATAGTATCGTCTTTATTGTCATTGTACAAAATAAATGCAATGAAATTGATCCCAGGAGATTGTGCCTGACTTGGGGGGGGGGGGGTTGTCTAATTCCTGGAGGTCTAAGGCAGTGGTTCCCAAACTTGGCAACTTTAAGACTTGTGGACTTCAACCAATGTTCCCTCTAATTTTTTTTCAGTGTGAGCGGAAAAGTATAGTGTTTGAGCGGCACATTTTCATGCCTGAGCACCTGAATTTTTTTCACAGATGTCACCTAAGACAACAACGAAATCAGTATTATTTGAAACTCAAAGTTATGTTTATTCAAGGTACCCGCTTAATTAAAAGTGTTATATAATATCAGTATCACTTAACAACGGTCCTGCTTAGCAACCAAAATGTTGGCTCAGAAACTCTGGCATTGAAGCGTGCAAGTCTTAAAGCTGTCAAGTTACAAGACCCTCGCACCCCTAACCCTTTAGGAAAAAAACCCCAGGGGTCTTCAAACCTGACAGCTTTAAGCCTTGTGGACTTCAACTCCCAGAATTCCTCCTCCAGTCATGTTGCAGCAACGTCATCTGCGTGGATCTGCTCCATCTTCGGTTTTTTCACAGGAGGCAGGGCTGCTGCTGAAGATGCCAACGAGCTCCCGCCGCCACTAGAATATGCATTTGTTTAGCATGACATAGAATAGTCTTTCAACCAGAAGTATGGAATAAAAGAGAGACTGATAAATATTAAAAAAAAATAAAACCAAAAAGCAGCTATTTATTTGAGTTCTAGATAAACATTTAGTTCAGAAGAGATTAGAATAGAACAGAGAAAGAATAGAATATAGAGAATACAATAGAAATAGAATTGGAAGGGACCTTGGAGGTCTTCTAGTCCAACCCCCTGCCTAGGCAGGAAACCCTACACTACTTAAGACAAACGGTTATCCAAAATCTTCTTTAAAACTTCCAGTGTTGGAGCATTCCCAACTTCTGGAGGCAAGTTGGTCCATTGGTTAATTGTTCTCACTGTCAGGAAATTTATCCTTAGTTCTAGGTTGCTTCTCTCCTTGATTAGTTTCCATCCATTGCTTCTTGTCCAGCCTTCAGGTGCCTTGGAGAATAGTTTGACTCCCTCTTCTTTGGAGCAACCCTGGGCCCTGAGATATTGGAAGACTGCTATCATGTCTCCCCTAGTCCTTCTTTTCATCAAACTGGACATACCCAGTTCCTACAACCGTTCTTTATATGTCAATATCATTTAGACAAAGTTGATCCCCTTATTCTCCACTCCAGAACCTTGGAGTTTGAAGTTCTTTGGTTCTCTTCTCCCACCCTCTGTGTTCCCACGAGGGGATTAGCATCATAGCTCAACTGCCCCCCTCCCACCCATAAAGACCAGGAGAGCATCGCTGCGCATAGCCAAATGCTACCATAGCAACTATGGCGTTGTCTGGTCTTCAACTCCCAGAATTCTCCAGCCAGCTCTGCTGGCTGGAGAATTCTGGGAGTTGAAGTCCACAAGTCTTAAAGTTGCCAAGTTTGGGAACCACTGGTCTACGGGGACCCTTCCCAACCCAAGGCCTTCAGGTACTGTTGGACTACAGTTCCCATGGTTACCCATCAGCATCCCCTTCGAGATTGGCAATGGGATTCCTTTTAGCTTAATGACAGAGGCAGAACGCGCCCCCACCCCCACCCCACCCCCCCCAAACAAGGAACGAACAGGAAATGCATTTCCTCTCCTCTCTTCCTCGCTCCCTCTCTCCACCCCTGATCTGCCATTAAGCTGCTTTGAAGTGCTGGTGAGTTGAGCAAGCAAAATCAACCGAGCCAAAAGTTCATCCTTTCCTCGCTATGTCTTAATGAGGGGGAGGGGAGGCCTGGACTCTGTGTGTGACTCTTCATGTCGGTTGTGTTGCTGAAGATTGTAACCGATCCCCACCCCCACCCCAATCACCAAGAGCAAAGGGCTGGGGAATTCTGGGAGTTGAAGTCCACGGTTCCACCACAAAACCGCGGAGGACAAAATCGCGCTCGACGAAAGCGCGCATTTGACATCATCACAGCGCGACGAAAACATCGCGCTGTGATGGAAAAATGTAAAAATAAAGCGAAAACCTTACCCTAACCCCCCCCAAACCTAACCCTAAACCTAACCCTAAATCTAACCCTAAACGTAACCCTTAACCTAACGCTAAACCTAACGCTAACCCTTAACCTAACGCTAAACGTAACCCTAACGCTCTAAACCTAACCCTAACCCTAACCCTAAACCTAACCCTTACCTTTATGTGAATCGGCTTGCTTTAATTTTAATTTTATTTCAATTTTTAATTTTTTTCGTCGCACCGTGATGACGTCAAATGCGCGCTTTCGTCGAGCGCGATTTTGTCCTCTGCGGTTTTGACGGGTCACGGAAGTCCACAAGTCTTAAAGTTCTCAAGTTGGACACCGCTGGTCTAAAGGCTCTCTCTGTGCTGGGGGTTGCTCCTGCGTTCATCTCCTAATCAGAGTCAGCTGCCAAAACTGACACTTTGGCTGGAAAACTATCATCCGGACAGGAGTCAGTTACTCCCAGCATTACTGCCAGTTTGGTGCGCACACAATTTTGCATGTGGAGTTGCCCATAAATAGGTTCGTGCCTGCGCAGAAGATTTAAAAAGGAAGAAGAAAAAAATGTGTCGCGCCAACCAGGGAACCGGTTCAGAGGTGTGGCAGGCCTGGATTGCTGCTGGTTCCGGCGATGCAGGCAAGCAAACCACTACTGGTTCGGCCGAACCGGGCCAAACTGGTAGGAATCCACCTCTAGATCTGGAGGATCCTTTGGGGTCCTTGTTGACCTTGAATTTCATTTTTTCTTGCAGGTGTTTCATTACCCAACTAGGTCACATCATCAGTGCTGGAAGGGATGGGAGAGGAGGAGGAAGGGGGGAGGGGGAAAACTGTGGGGTTCCTGTTGCTCCCTGAGTTTTGTTGTCTTCTTGCAGATGTTGCATAGCCAAACTAGGTAATATCATCAGTACTAGAAGAGAATGGGGCTTGTGGAGAGGAGGAGGAAGAGGAAGATGACAACAAGATTCTTGCTGCTCTGTGAGCTTCATTGTTTTCTTGCAGACATTTCATTACCCGACTAAGTAACATCATCAAATCTAGAAGGCAGTGGGATTTGGTCTCTGTTTATGTGCAAGCTTCTTGCCCCCCTCCCTTCTAGCACTGATGATGTTCCCTAGTTGGGTTATGAAACATCTGCAAGGAAACCACCAAGCTCAGAGAGAACCCAGGATCCCACTGTCCTTCCTCC
Source organism: Thamnophis sirtalis (assembly GCF_051295495.1). NCBI lineage: Eukaryota > Metazoa > Chordata > Lepidosauria > Squamata > Natricidae > Thamnophis > Thamnophis sirtalis. The sequence goes on along the minus strand of NW_028261385.1, from coordinate 293,031 downwards.
TCCTCCTCCTCCTCCTCCTCCTCCTCCTCCTCCTCCTCCTCCTCCTCCTCTCCTTCTCTTCCTCCTCCTCCTCCTCTTCTCCCTTCTAGCCCTGATGGTGTTCCCTAGTTGGGTTATGGAACATCTGTAAGGAAATCACCAAGCTCAGAGAGAACCCAGGACCCCACTGTCCTTCCTTCTCCTCCTCCTTCTCCTCCTCCTCCTCCTCTTCCTCTCCTTCTCTTCCTCCTCTTCCTCCTCCTCCTCCTCCTCCTCCTCCTCCTCCTCCTCCTCCTCCTCTTCTCCCTTCTAGCACTGATGGTGTTCCCTAGTTGGGTTATGAAACGTCTGCAAGGAAACCACCAAGCTCAAAGAGTACCAAAGACCCCACAGTCCTCTCCTCCCTCTCCTCCTCTCCCTCTTCCTCCCCTGCCTCCTCTTCCCCCTCTCCCTTCTAACTCGATGATGTTCCCTAGTTGGGTTATGAAACGTCTGCAAGGAAAGCACCCAGCTCAGAGAGAACCCAGGACCCCCCAGTCCAACCCTGAGCTACAAAGATTCCCTTTCCTTGATCCCGGGGGTGTTTTTCAGAGAAGCATAAAGCAAATGGGCCAAAGATTAGGACCCGGGCACGGAGCGCAGGCCCTCCTCAGAATTATTATCTCAGACTCCAGGCGGCTCACAATTCAAAAACATATTGCAATTAAAATCTTTTTTTTTTAAAGCCAATACAAACAGTGAAAACCATTAAACACACTAAAAACATTTAAAGGTATCCTAGGGGGACAAACCAAGTGAGGCATCTGGCCAAGTTGGAGGAGGGGGGGGGTGTCCCTTGGCAGATTGAGATGTTTTGCAAAGGGCTGGAAGCAGAAATTGCAAAGCCCATTGTCTGGGACCCTTCCTCTCGGCAGCCTCTTTCCCTTCTTGCCCCTGAGGGGAGGGGAGGGGAGGGGGCTTCACAATAGCTTCACTCAGTTTGGGCTGATGTAGCATCAGCCTTGTGCATTTGCAAGCTTTCTCCTTCGGCTACGTATTCAAAATGGACAGCAGTGTGTGTGTTTGTGTCTCTCTGTGTGTGTGTCTGTGTGTGTGTTTGTAAGTTTATATATATGAGGACCCAGATTGTTGGGGGCAAGAGGCTGACTCTGTAAACTGTTTAGAGAGGGCTGGAAAGCACCGTGAAGCGGTGATACAGTGGTTAGAATGCAGTGTTGCTGGCTAACTCACCATTCCCACAGCCAGGAGTTCAATCCTGACCGGCTCCAGGTTGACTCAGCCTTCCGTCCTTCCAAGATGGGTCAAATGAGGACCCGGATTGTTGGGGGGCAAGAGGCTGACTCTGTAAACTGTTTAGAGAGTGCTGGAAAGCACCGTGAAGTGGTATATAAGTCTAAGTACTATTGCAATATTTTCCTTCGTTCCTTCTTTCCTTTCTCCCTCCCTCTCTCTCTCTCTCCCGTCTTTCCTTTTCCCTTTCCTCTCTTTTTCCTTCCTCTGAGCCTTGGTGGTACAGTGGTTAGAATGCAGTGTTGCTGGCTAACTCTGCCTACAGCCAGGAGTTCAATCCTGACCGGCTCAAGGTCGACTCAGCCTTCCATCCTTCCGAGGTGGGTCAAATGAGGACCCAGATTGTTGGGGGGCAAATAGGCTGACTCTGTAAACCACTTAGAGAGGGCTGAAAAAGCACTGCGAAGCGGTATATAAGTCTAAGGGCTATTGCTATATGTATAGATAGGGATGGGTTAGTCCAATAAAGAGAACCACTAACTGAGACACGTTAGCTGTCTTCCTGTATTTGAGGGGCTGCCATAAAGAAGAAGAGGTCAATTTATTCTCCAAAGCACCAGAACTCCAGACAACAGTTGGAAACTAATCAAGGAGAGAAGCCACCTTGGAACCAAGGAGGGATTTCCTGACAGTGGGGACAATCAGATTGTGAATGCTCCAACACTGGAGGCTTTTCAGAAGATCCTGGCAGCCATTTATCTGAAATGGTACAAGGTCTCCTGCCTGAGCAGGGGGTTGGACTAGATGACCCCCAGGGTCCCTTCTAATTCTGCTTTTCTCCAAGGAGCAGACCCAGTTCCGCTGTGGGTCACGTAGAAGTCCTGTCCCAGAGGGCTCAGCCGCCCCCACCCCCCTTGGATGTTTCTCAGCCCCCCTCCTTGCCTTGCTGGTCAAAATTCCTTTGCAGCGGCTGCACAGCTGGATCAAGTCCCCCCATTGGCAGCCACTCCAGGGAAGGATATACAGATTTATTAGTTGTTGAGATAAACACACCACACCAGGGAAGAGTCAACACAGCCTTTGCCTGGAAGAGAGGCCACGCTTGCCATACGGAAGGGATTCTTCTGCAGGTCAACAAAAGCACACAAAGGAAGGTTATTCAGAGGCAACCATCGCCCCCCCCCAACACACACACACACACACACACACACACACACACACCACTCTGTCTGAATGTTTTATAGGATCGGGGAAATCGTTGAGTCTTACCAGAGAAACCAGCTAATCTTGTGTAACTCTGTCACCAGAAAGGATGCGTTAAAGCAGGGCTGTCCGGCATTGAACCGAGGGGTCCTTGGAGCTTCCTGAGATGGGTTGTTTTCTTGCAAATGTTGCGTGACCCTGCTGGCGGTGGTGAGGTTACCGAGTGTGGGTAATCGCAGTAGCCCTTAGACTTATATACCGCTTCATAATGCTTTTACAGCCCCCTCTGAGTGGTTTGCAAAGTCAGCCTCTTGCCCCCAACAATCTGGGTCCTCATTTTGCTCACTTCAGAAGGATGGAAAGTTGAGTTAACCTTGAGCCGGTCAGGATCGAACTCCTGGGCTTTGGGCAGAGTTTGCCTGCAATGCTGAATCCTACCATTGAGCCACCAAGGAAGTGTCTGCAAGAGCTGTTTTCCTAGGTGAAGAAGGGCCCCGAGCTTGATCCCAGGGGTTCCTCTCCCCCGTTGAGGGTTTGTAGTTCACCGAAATGCAGGGTGGGAGGGTGGAGGGGCCTCCTCTTCCCAATCCTGGACTTGGGTTCAAGTAAACCTCGGCCTTTGGATGGCTGGTTGGGGATGTCCCTGCAAATGAGAGATCAGGACAGGAATAGTTAGGAAGCAGAATTCAAGACAGGTTTTGATGTGGCTGATTTAAACCTGGTTAATATGAGGAAAGGGAAAGGTTCCCTTCACACATATGTGCTAGTCGTTCCCGACTCTAGGGGACGGTGCTCATCTCTGTTTCAAAGCCAAAGAGCCAGCACTGTCCGAAGACGTCTCCGTGGTCAGGTGGCCGGCATGACTCAACGCCAAGCACTCAGGTGCACCGAGCACTGTTACCTTCCCACCAAAGTGGTCCCTATTTTTCATGCTTCCGTGATTTATCAGGAGGCGAATTTAATAGAAACCTGATTAATATGTGACCATTAAGAGTAACAATGGCACTGAAAACAGGTTGCGACTATTTTTCACACGTGATCATTGCAGCATTCCCCATGATCTCCAAATAGAATAGGAAAATAACATCGGCATTTATACCTTATAAAGAAAGCTTATATAAAATGTTTTATAGGTGGCATCTCCCACCTGTGGGAATAGCCAACATTTTTAGAAATTTAGCACCAAATCGTTGGAAACGTGATTACGAATCAGGCACATACTGTCATCTGTGGTGGTCGTGCCAAAAAGAAAAAGAATATTGGCGGAAAATTCAAAGGTGGCTGATAAGAGTTAACCAAAGAGGAAAGAGAATTCAAACCAGAACTATTTCTTTGGGGAATCATAAAAGATAAACATAACAAGGGGTAATATTATTATGGCAGCAAGAATAGCCTTTGGCCAAAACTGGAAAAACAGGGAAATTCCACAAGAAGAGGAAGTGATTAGTGTTTAATAAAAAAAAACTTTTTTAAAAAAATAATAATAATTTGGAGGCTTGGCAGCTGACTCCTGTTCTTTTGTGTTCTTTCGTAAACTCAAGTGGTTAATATGATTATCCCCAATCAATTTCATGATTTATCAGGTGGAGAATTTATCTTTTTTCTTTTCTTTCCAGCACCCAACTGGAGTTAGATTTCCTTGAAGTTTGGGTCATTTTTCTTCTTTCTTTTTTGTACACATTTGTTGTTGTTGTTATTGTTGGGTGAATGTTTTTCTCTCTGTGCTGCCTTTAATTCCTGTTGATGGAACATAATAAATACATATTTTTATTTAAAAATCATAATCTCATGGGAAATTGTAGTACAGCAACAGAGGTTGGGGAACAGCCTCTGGTTAGAGCCGAGGTGGCGCAGTGGTTAGGGTGCGGTACTGCAGGCCACTTAGCTGACTGCTATCTGCAGTTCGGCGGTTCTAATCTCACCGGCTCAAAGGTTGACTCAGCCTTCCATCCTTCCGAGGTGGGTGAAATGAGGACCCAGACTGTGGGGGGCGATATGCTGACTCTGTAAACCGCTTAGAGGGGGCTGAAAGCCCTATGAAGCGGTATATAAGTCTAACTGCTATTGCTATTGCTATTTATATATCTCTATCTCTACCTATATCTATCTATCTATCTCTCTCCATCTCTATCTCTATCTATATATCTCTATACCTATACCTATCTCTCCCTCTCTCTCTCTCTCTCTCTCTCTCTATCTATCATCTATCTATCTATCTATCTATCTATCTATCTATCTATCTATCTCTATATATATCTATATATCTATATATTCAAAAGAGCTGAGGTGGCGCAGTGGTTAGAGTGCAGCACTGCAGGCCACTTCAGCTGACTGCTATCTGCAGTTCGGCGGTTCAAATCTCACCGGCTCAAGGTTGGCTCAGCCTTCCATCCTTCCGAGGTGGGTAAAATGAGGACCCAGACTGTGGGGGCAATTTGCTGACTCAATTTGCTAAAAATCTGTAAACCGCTTAGAGAGAGCTGAAAGCCCTATGAAGCGGTATATAAGTCTAACTACTATTGCTATTACATGCCAATTTCTGAACGTGGGAAACATAAGACTTTCTGCTGTTGCTGAACTAACAGGCCCATCTCCCCCCACCCCAATTTCCCCACAGAGAAAAATAAATCTTCCCTTCTTCTCTCTCTACTCCAGAATCCCACGTTTATTACGCGCAGTTGGGGACCGACGTGACGATACCGTGTGGATCAGTAGACCAGGGGAAGCCCGTCACCTGGACGGCTAACAGCACGGATCTGGACGCTTCCCACCTAAGTGGCTCCTATCTTGTCATTCGGAACGTGGATCTCTCCCACAGCGGACAATACGCCTGCTACGAGGGGCCTTCGTGGTACCTCAGAGATCGGGTCACCCTCAAAGTTGGAAGTGAGTACCACGGGGTTCATTCCCAAGGGGCTTCTGTGCCAGCCTGGCTGTTTGGAATTTGTGAACCCCACATCTGCTGATGTTGTGCATTCTTTAGTTCAGGGGGTCTCCAACCGTGGCAACTTTAAGACCTGTGGACTTCAACTCCCAGAGTTCCTCAGCCAGCTTTGCTCTGGGAGTTAAAGTCCACAGGTCTTAAAGTTGCTGGCTGAGGAACTCTGGGAGTTGAAGTCCACAAGTCTTAAAGTTGCCACAGTTGGAGAGCCCTGCTTTTTATAGTTGTTTAGTTGTTTAGTTGTTGTCTAAGCGGAAGCTCAAATACTTCGGCTACCTAATGAGAAGAGAGAATTCCTTGGAGAAAACCCGATCTTGGGGAAGATGGGAGACAAAAAGAGAAGGGGACAGCAGAGGATGAGATGGTTAGATAGGGTCATGAATACAATGAAGAAGAATTTGGGGAAACCCCAGGAGACGTTGGAGGGTGGGTGGGCCTGGCGTGCTAGGGTCCATGGTGTTGGGGTCTCCTGGCGGCCTGCGGAGCTGGCAGCAGAGTCAGACAGTGAGGAGGTTGGGGAGGAAGATGGGCCAGTCCTGGAGTCTGGGGAAGGCTCGGAGGCAGAGAGGGGGCCAGGGCCATCTGGGAGAGATATGCTGCCTTCTAGAGCCTCCAGAGTTGGACATTAGCGAGGCAGAGGAACAGGGGGAGCCTGTTCCCAGGGTGTGCATATGCACAGAGCTGCCAGAAGGCAAGAACAGTTAAGACAAAAGTGACGACTTGGGAGGAAGGCTTGGAGGTGATTGGCCCCTCCCATAGGACATAAAGGAGGAGCAAAGGGACGTGAGCCTTTGCAGGAAGCAACTTTGTTCCTTCTGGTCGGTTCAAACTCTGAAGCTCCGTTTGACTCTCTGTTCTGTGTGGCCTTACGGAGATAATTGCCAATTAAGTCTTTGGCAGCGTTTCGAGGGAGAGAAAGGTGGGTGCTTATCAGCCTCACGCCGAAGGACTTTGGCAGACTTCTGTCGGACGCTTCACAAACTGTTTGTGACTCATTACGGGCTGTGAATGAACATAATACACAGCCGTCTAAATTAAAAAAAAGGGTTTGGGGGTTTTACTGTCTCAGAAAGATGATTTTGGGACTCAACAAGAATCCTCACCTGCTTCGTTCTCTATAATGAAGAGCTATGCCTTTTCTTTGGAAGAACAACGGAGAAGCTGGGTGCCTCTATGCACCCAGAATCCGTGGACTGAACTGAGATTGGGATAGCCGTGAATATCTGCGGTGAGGGGGGAGGGTGAGGGGGGAGGTTGGTTCTCTGAGCTTGTGGATTAGTTTTCTGAACGTTTCATTACCAAGCTAGGTAACATCTTCAGCGGATTTTAGGGGAGGTCAATGTTCTACTTATAAGGGCTTCATATGGTCAGTAGGTTTTGTGTTGGGGAGATCATGTCGGGTGAGTGTTTTGTGATGGGTCTTGTGATGTATCTCGTGAAGGTTCAGGTGTGGGTCACATCAGGATCTTCTGATGAGGAGGGGTCACATCAGCTGAAGGTCATTGGGAGGGGAAGTGCTGGTAGGGGAAGTTCATGGGCTGGTTGAGGGTTGGTGCCATCGCTATTGGATGGGCAGTTGATTTGAATTCTGAGGGCTTCGTAGGCTGGTCGCAGATTCATGTTTCTGTTGATTCTATTGAAGAGCCGAGGTGGCGCAGTGGTTAGAGTGCAGCACTGCAGGCAACTTCAGCTGACTGCTAGTTCTGCAGTTCGGCGGTTCTAATCTCACCAGCTCAAGGTTGACTCAGCCTTCCATCCTTCCGAGGTGGGTAAAATGAGGACTCGGATTGTTGTTGGGGACAATTTGCTGACTCTGTAAACCGCTTAGAGAGGGCTGAAAGCCCTATGAAGCGGTATATAAGTCTAACTGCTATTGCTATTGCTATGATGGCATTGTAGAGTGCCATGCTTCAGAATAACAGAATCACAGAGTTGGAAGGGACCAGGGTGGTCTTCTAGTCCGATCCCCTGCTGAGGCAGGAAGCCCTGGGCCGTTTCAGACAAAGGGCTGCTCAATCTCTTCTTGAAAACCTCCACTGTAAGATCTGGTGATGGCAAAGCAAGATTGGACTTTCTAAACACTTCCCATCTTGTCTGCTGTGAAACACAGCGGAGACATCGAAGCAGCCTAACGTTTCCTCCGCCTCCCTTTCAAAATTGGAGGGACCCTGTTGGTTTAGAGCAGGAACCGGATTCGCTGTTTCACGGGGATGCTGTTCTGCACTCTGCAAAGTCATTGTTTTGATTTGGCCAGCCAGAGAAGTGGAGAATTTCATTTCTTGTCACTGTTATTTGCTTTCCTGCCTCAGACATTCCTTGAGAAAATGTCTACTTCAAAACGCCACGTTTTCTGCGATGAAAAGGATGAAAAGAGATGCCTGGAATTAATCCAGCTTCTTCACAGCTTCCTTACTCTACATTTGCATTTCTTTGCAGCCCTTCCGTCCATCTATTTTCCCAGCTGATTGGCTGCAGCTGATTTAAGGGAGCAGATTGTCTATTCCGGAGGGTCACTAGATGGCAGCATAAGGTTCGTTTTCTGTATCCCTTTGCTGCCATCTAGTGGTCATCTGGATTTCGCAGTCTATATCTGTCCTTGTACTTAAAGCAGTGTTTCTCAACCTTGGCAACTTGAAGATGTCCGGACTTCAACTCCCAGAATTCCCCAGCCAGTGAATGCTGGCTGGGGAATTCTGGGAGTTGAAGTCCGGACATCTTCAAGTTGCCAAGGTTGAGAAACACTGACTTAAAGACTGTCTATGGGGCATTAATTCCTTAAAATTGCTCTTTTTTGGCATCGCTTGTTGTCTCTTTGAATTTCTTTTGTGCAGGTTTGTGTTATTTGAGGGGAGCATATTCCCTTTGCCAATGCTCATTTAAATGTTGGTGAACTTTCCTGGCCTGATACTCAGTTGAGCTTCTGTGGTTAAATTCTGAGTAACCCTCAAGCATTTTGGATTCTTTCGTCACTGTTCACTGTCCACTGTTTTTCCCCCCTCCATTTGTAGAAATTCCAATGTGATTATGGTGGAACTTCTTGGTTATTTTACGCTCCCATATAGGCTATGTTTGATAATGCTGTGGTTATTATTTGATAATGTTTGATAACATTGTCGTTGCTACACACACAATCCAACACCTCACACCAGTCCTTGCTAACGCTTTGAATTAGGACCAACGTCCCTTCTTTCTCGTGTGTGCTGTTACCGGAGAGAAATGGTAGCATATTGTTGAGCAGAAGTTTCAATGAATGGAGGCGAATCTACTTGTCCCAGAATAAGGTTGCTGGGTCCAATCTGGGTCGGTCACCAGGACCAGAGGTTTTATCTTCCGAGCGTCTGGACTCATGCTGGAGCCCATCCTCAGGGAAGTTCTCTCTAGCAGAGTGTATTCGGTTTGCGGTATTTATACCTGTTGTGTGTGGCTTGTTAATTGTTGATTGGGGGTGTTGATGGCTGACTGTTAAATAATCAACTGTTGTTTCCTTGTGTCTTAAATACTTGATAAGCTGGTGGTAAATCAGCACTCCTGTGGACTGACAAGGGCCCTGTTTCCCAGACGTCAATCGTTTCCCTGGCTGCTTTTGTCCCTGCTCGGCCAACAATCTCAGTAGCAGCTAAATTGAATGTGTGCCTTTGTTCGTTGCATGGTGAGGCTACCAGTGAGTTTGGGTCTCCTCATTTAACCACTCGCTTGTGTTCTTGCAACCTGGTTGTTAGCTTCCTTCCTTGTCTGCCCTACAGAGTCACAAGGGCAATCCATGCATGGGATCCAGTAGATTACATTGGAAGTATCTCCCACCTCCAAGTGATCTTTGCAAGTCATAATGTGTCCTCCTCCGGTAGCCTCTGGGTGGTGTGCGACGCAAGTTTCGAGTGGGAGGGGGGCAAACTTGAGTTTTGTTACTATACCCCCAGGATGCCAAGGAAGCCCTCCTCCACCTGCCACCTTACTTCACCCCCCACTTCAGGGGGGCTATGGTCCAAAATTGGACCCTCCGACAGGGAGAAGTCGGAGCTGATTGCAGACCAGGCTTCCGAGACGCCGGAAGTACAACCGGAAGTGCCCCCCTCCCCCTCGAACCGCTTCTGAGGGCCCCGCTGTCATCTTTGCAGCCCAAAGACTTTGCCTCTGACTTTCACCTGCCTTCGGAGAGACTGCCCTCCCCTCACCCTCCTCTTAGGGGGCATCAAGGTCTGGTTTGCACTAGGGCACAATCGTTCCAGCCCTGCCCCCATGGAGGAGCTGAGTCGAAAGGTGCCAACCTCCGGAGGACTCTTAAGGGCCAGATTGGCCTCCCGGAGACGCTGATGCACGGAAGTCTGCATCCCGCTAGTTAGGGGAGGCATTTTCAAAGTAATTGACTCTAATGGGCGGAATGCTCATATAATACAGACACACACACACAGAGACACAACTCTCTCGCCTCACGCATGATTAATCCCAGAGCCTTTGGTGAAATGCAGCACAACTTTGACGAGTTGGCAGAGCACAGATGACGAGGAAGCTTCCATTTTTTTAAAAGTTGTTTTTAATTTCTATTCTCATCTATATAGTTACAGGTATGCATTCACAGCGTTATTATTCTTATTTACCTTTATCACTTTTACACATTTGTTTTTCCATATAAAAGCTTAAAATACACATTCTGGGTTGCTTTGCTTACCATCCGATATAGCTATTTTGTATTGTTACCACCTTATTTTTTTCTTTTCTTTTCACCCTCCCCCTTTCTCTACTTTCTTCCTTCCTCCTCTCCTTTCCCTTTCCTTCTTCCCTTGCCTCTCCCCTACTCCTCCCTCTTCCCCCTCCTACCCTCTCTCCTTCTCTTTCTGTCCCTTCCCTCCTTCCTCTCCTTTCCTCTTTTTTTCCTTCTCCCTCCTTTCCTCTCTTCTCCTCTCCTGCTCTCTTCCTTTCCTTTTCTGTTGTTGTGATCATCTCTTTTCAATTCTGAACTGGTGTATTTTGGGGATGATATTCCCGCAAACCTTGTTATAATTTTATGCTTATCCTTTCCTATTCCCTTGTCTTCATTATCACGTACTATTTTTTTCTCTGTATCTCATTCTTGAACATATACTTATATATTAATACTTCCTTTTCTATTTTCCCTTTTCTTCACACACACCTCTTTTCCATTTAATCGTGTCTCGTCTGGGTTCTATATATCTCTCTCTTGTTTCCTTCTCTAGATTCGTTTCTCTAACCAATCGTGAAATCTTTAGGAAGCTTCCATTGTTGCGTTTTCTTCCTTGGATGCCAGTTGGCGCAAGAGTGAGTTTTCACACCACCTGCGCCCAGTTCCATCCTTTGCCAAAATCCAAGGCAGAATGAGACTGAACTTCCCACCCAACGGAGGGTCCTTCGGTCCATTGAAAAGTTTGTCAAGAGGAGGAGGAGGAGGCAACACAATAGCTTTGAATCTTGGTATCTACAAATGGAGCTTGGTTCTCACGCTCCCCCGTTCCTGGAATCCTTTCCTAGTGGCTTCTTAGCTTTTCTGCAAGAAGCGGTTCTTGTTTTGTTGCATGGCTGGTTCTAGGAAGTCTCTGGAGATGTCTGTCATCTTATGCATGCCTGGGAGAAGCGAACATAGAAGAACAGAGCTTGAAGGGACTTTGGGGGTCTTCTAGTCCAACTTCCTACTCAAGCAGGAAACCCTCTGCCAGTTCAGAAAAATGGCTCTCCAGGCTCTTCTTTAAAATACTCCAGTGATGGAGCACCCACAACCCCTGGAGTCAAGTCATCCCACTGGTTAATTGTCCTCACTATCAGGAAACCTCTCCTTAATTCTCGGCTGGCTCTGTGCTTGATTAGTTCCCACCCATTGCTTCTTCTTCTACCCACAGGTCCTTTGGAGACTAGGTGGAGCCCCTCTTCTATGTAGCAGCAGCCCCCCCCCCAGATATTGGAAGGCTGCTATCTTGTCACCCCTGGTCCTTCATCAGAGTAGACACACCCAATTTCTGCAACTGTTCTTCATATGTTTGGACTGGTTAAATAAGAGCTAACTTCACCTCTTTCCACCCCCCATGGATACGGCTGCCCCCTTCTCCATCTTTTGCCAATGATTTTATTCTATTTGTATAGTGATTTTATCAGGCATATTTCTATTTGATGATTTAAATGTGGGTTTTTTGTTTATTTTGTAAGCCACCCAGACTCACTTTGAAACTAGATGGGCAGCAAATAAATTTAATAATAAAATAATCATTAATAAATAAAAATAACAGATCAATGAAAACCTGGGTGGGCTGATTCTTCAGGTAAGCTGGTCCCTTACATAGCAAAGCGCATCACTTCCCTCCAGATCTCATCCTCAGCCAACGTCCAACCTGGAGCCAACCTAGCACCAAGGACAGCTCCCGGGGGGGCAGCTGACGTGCTCTCGGCTGGCCGCGCCCGTCCCACTCAGGTTCAGCTCCTGGGATTTCCTCCAAACTAGCCGGAGCCTTGAGAGGCAGCCGTTGATCCCACCGGGCCACTTCCTTGCAAGAAAAGAGGTTGGCAATTCCCGTGGGAAATCAGGCTGGGGTGGGGCCCATGGAGAGGCCCTACGAAGGCCTCTTCCTCAGAGACTGCCAGGTGGACCTTCCCTCCAGATCTGGTTCTGAGATGGCCAAAATCCCAGATTTCCAGTGGCAACCGGGCTGCCTTCCACAGGAGGCCTCAGGGCTGCATGGGTCAGAAGGGGGGGCTGAGAAGGTACCTGCAGACCCCTCCCATCCCGGACGTCTGTTTATTTGCCCATGTAGCATGGCTGTAATGCTATCATGTATCCTTCTCAACTTCACTACTACTTTACTACCATTCTTATTGGGATTACAGGATGATGATGATGATGATGGTGATGATGATGATGATGATGGTGATGATGATGATGATTGCTCTGTTGCTTTGCATGTACAGAGGCAAATTGGAGGCAAACTCCTTGTGTGTCCCGTCACCCTTAGCCAAATAAAATATTTTATTCTGTTCTGTTCCATTCCGTCCCATTCGTCTGTTCTGTTCTGTTCTACACCCTGAGAGCTTTTGTACAAGAGACAAGTTCCTTCTGGGTCTAATCACACTTGGCCAAATAAATAATTCTGTTCTGTTCTGTTCCTGTTCCTGTTCCCGTTCCCTGTTCTGTTCTACTCTACTCTAATCTCTTGTTCTGTTCTATTCTTTCTTACTCTATTCTTTCTCTTTTCTATTCTATTCTGTATTCTGTTCTCTGTTCTGTTCTATCCTTTTGCATTCTCTTTTCTCCTTTTTCTTCTCTCTTCTCATCTCCTCTTTCTTTTGCATTTTCTCTCCTCTCCTCTCCTCTATTCCATTCCATATTTCCTGTTCTGCTCTCTCTGCTCGGAAGCTGGGCGTCTGTGCTGCAGAATTGGGACGGTCTGTCACCCCAGACAATCCGCCTGCCACAGAGAGGACCCAGCTGGTCCCGGAGTTGTTTTCATTCCCACCTGCTCTCCTTCCTGCTCCTCCCCGACTTGCCTCTGCGACTCCAAAGCCCCACCACGAACCCTTTGGCAGAGGGGCTGGGCGCAGCCCCCAACCCTGCCCTTCCTCCCCCATCATGTGGGTCTAATTGCGCCGGAGCCAGTGGGAGCCATCCCCACTTCCAGAACGATGGGAAGGCTGGCACAAAGCCACCCTCCGCAGCCAGGGAGCATCTCGGCTGGACGATCTCCCTTCCCCGCCACCTCCCTCCCTCCCTCCCTCCCTCCCTCCCTCCAACCTGCCAATCTGCCACTAAAGAGCTGGCAGGAGGAGAGGAGGAAAATGTGGGCCGTTTGACAGAAAGTGACATGGAAAAAGCCAAGTCAACGAACAGCAAAACAAGCCCGCCAGGCCAGAAAGAAATATAGGGATGGGGAGAAAATGAGCCACGCGTTTGGCTTCTGGCGGGTTGGGTCCTGGGTGGTCAGCCTGACGTGCTCCCCACCCCCAGCACACCCCAGATAAAAATCAAAGGAAGCCCACCCCTCGGGTGCAGCTAATTGTGTCCCTGGGCTGGACTCTAGGTGCAACCGAGCTGGGGGCCTCTTCTAAGCCTTCCAGAAGGGAGCTGGTTTTGGCACCCTGGTCGCGGCTGGCAAGGCGGCTAGAGAAAGCGCTGGGTGGCAAAGACGTTTCCTTCCTCTGCCGAGCAACCAGCCTGGAGTGGATTTCAAGGAGGAGGGAAGGGAGAGCAGCGAAGCTGAGAAATGGGGGCTGATGAGCCTCCCTGCCCTGCCCTCCTCTGCCCTTCCACATTGCCACAATACGGTATAAAAAAAGATTTGGAGACTCTGGGAAGAGGGCAGAGAAGGGCAGCAAAGGTGATTAGGGGACTGGAGGGTAAAACATATGAGGAACGGTTGCAGGAACTGGGTACATCTAGTTTAATGAAAAGAAGGACCAGGGGAGACAGGATAGCATCTTCCAATATCTCAGGGGCTGCCACAAAGAAGAGGGAGTCAAGCTATTCTCCAAGGCAACTGAAGGCAGGACAAGAAGCAATGGGTGGGAACTAACCAAGGAGAGAAGCAACCTGGAATTAAGGAGACAGTGAGGACAATCAACCAGTGGGTGCCTCCATCATTGGAGGCTTTTAGGAAGAGATTGGAAGAGATTGGACCTTTGTCCAGAATGGTGTAGGGTCTCCCGCTTGAGGAGGGGGTTGGACTGGAAGACCTCAGAGACCCCTTCAAACGCTTGTTATTCTGTTAATTAATCAGTGGAACAGAATTTGCCTCCAGAGGTTGTGGGTGCTCCATCACTGGAGGCCTTCAAGAAAAGATTGGACAGCCCCTTGCCCGGAATGGTAGCAGGTCTTCTGTGTGAGGAGGGGGTTGGACTAGATCAGTGGCCCCCAACCCCAGGGCCAGAGACTGGTCTTGGTCTGTGGCTTGCTAGGAACCAGGCCACGCAGCTGGAGGTGAGCAGTGGAGGCGTGAGCAAAGCCAAGACCTGGTGTTAAAAGGTCTGGAGACTGATGGACTAGAAGACCTCCAAGGTCCCCTCCAGCCCTGTTGTTCTGTTGTTCTGTCAATTGATTAGTGGAACAGAAATTGCCTCCAGAAGTTGTGGGTGCTCCAACACCGGAGATTTTAAAGAAGAGACTGGATAATCGTTTGTCTCAAATTGTATGCATAAGGTCTCCTGTGTGAGCAGGGGGTTGGTCTAGAAGACCTCCGAGGCCCCTTCCAGCCCTGTGATTCTGTCCTTCCGTCTGAGGCCCACGGGCCCTTCGCAGCTTCCCTCCCTGTCTCTTGCAGGGGCATCTCCCGGGGGCGATGGAGGGAGCGGGCTGGTTTTTGTGGGCAAGTTTCTTGGCTTCCAGGGTGAAGTTCCTTTCGGCCTGGTTCTTGTTTACAGGACATTCTGAAGCCTCGAGGAAAATGTGTGCCTGGTTCCAGGCAGAGATCCCCGGGGATCTCTTGTTTTACATGCAGATTCCGCTCAGATATGTAAACAAATTATAACTCTGGAACTTTCTCCTTCGGAGAAGAAGAAACACCCGAAAGGAGAGGCAGCAGAAGCTGTGCAGAGCGAGAGGCAGGGAGAAACAATATATATATATATATATTTTCCTCTGTTTCTTATAAGAACCGTCGATCGGGTCTTTTTCAAGGAGAAAAATTGTTAAGGATGCAGGTAGGAACTGCCATTTCTGTAATGACCAGTCGTTGTTAGAACAACATTGAAAACATGACTTATGACCAGTCCTCCCGGTTATGACTGTCGTTGCATCCTCATAGTCACATGATCAAGATTCAGGCGCTTGCCACTGGCATGTACTTATGACGGTTGTTTCCTCCCGGGGTCACGTGATCAGCAATGTCCCCAGCTGACCTCCGGCAAGCAAAGTCAACCGGAGAACCCGGATTCGTGTAACGACGGCCTTCTTCGTTTCACAACATTCGGGTTTTTTTTGCTGTAAATCCGGCGCAGCCCCCTCACGGGAGTCAAAGGAGGGTACAGCTTGGGATCCTCCCACAGCTGCAAGCGGCATAAGCCGGGCTTTCCTCAAGATCCATGAAGCTTCTCTGAGGACCCAGATTGTTGGGGGTGATATGCTGACTCTCTGTAAACCGCTTAGAGAGGCCTGAAAGGCCTATGAAGCGGTATATAAGTCTACTGCTATTGCTATTGCTATTGCTCTGGGGCTTCCAGGGGAAAAGAGCAGGTTCTTGTAATGTGGGTGGCGGCTGATGAAGTTGCTGGCTTTAGCTGTTCCCGAGGGACTCTCACCCACCGGAGAAGATTATGTTAAAGGGAGGGACACCTGCCAGGGACGGATTCGGAAGAAGAAGGTTTAGCACCCAGAGGTGGCTGGGATTTGGAACTCCCTTCCTGAGGATACAGCTGGGATCATTCATCCCAGGGCAACAAGTGGTATATATTAACGTGGGTCACGATGTTAGGCCACTGTGAGAAATGCAGGGGGTGGAGGGGTTGTGATCCCTGAGCCATCAATCTGCACCACCGAGCAGCCCGTGTAGATCTTTACTGGAGGGGGGAGGGGGGTCCATTGGGAGTTCAGCTCTGTGGTGTCATTTGTTTTTCCACAGGAATTTAAATCTCTTCCAAAAAGGTAAACAGGATGTGAAAAGTTGCAGCTGGGTTGAAAAAATGAGAAGTGGGAGGGTTCTGGCCTGCACACGTGCTCAGCAGATGCACCCACGTTCCCATGGTGCACAGACGGAGTTGCCTTGGGGAAGGGAAAATAGGTCCCAGCTCTCCCCAGCCCTTGCCCCACAGAACGCCCCCCCCCCCCACCAGCGCCTCCTGGACTCCTTCGCTCTGGATGCAGGATGGGTGGGTAAATAGAGATAAAGACAGAGAGAGAGAGAGAGAGAGAGAGAGAGAGAGAGAGAGAGAGAGAAAGAGGAGGGAGGGAGGGAGGGAAGGAAGATGGCTAGATAATGGTAGAGCAGAGACAGAGACAGAGAGATATAGATGTACAGATCTTGGATGGATAATGATAGATAAAGTCAGAGAGAAAGATAGATAGATAGATAGATAGATAGATAGATAGATAGATAGATAGATAGATAGATAGATAGATAGATAGATAGATAGATAGATAGATGATAGATAGATAGATGATAGATATAGATGATAGATAGATAGATAGATAAATAGAGGAGAGGTGACAGGTGATAAGAGATAGATGATAGATAGATAGATAGATAGATAGATAGATAGATAGATAGATAGATAGATGATAGATAGATAGATGATAGATATAGATGATAGATAGATAGATAGATAAATAGAGGAGAGGTGACAGGTGATAAGAGATAGATGATAGATAGATAGATAGATAGATAGATAGATAGATAGATAGATGATAGATAGATAGATAGATAGATAGATAGATAGATAGATGAGAGAGAGAGAGAGAGAGAGAGAGAGAGAGAGAGAGAGAGAGAGAGAGAGAGAGAGAGAGGAGAGAGAGAGAGAGAGAGAGAGAGAGAGAGAGAGAGAGAGGAGAGAGAGAGAGAGAGAGAGAGAGAGAGAGAGATGGAGATGGAGATGGATGTTGTCCTCTTCTGGATCCTCCTTGATCTTTGCTGCATGGACATCCCAGAGAGCTGCATAACACAAACACACACAATCACACTTTCCTGCTCAGGGGCTTCCTTCCTTCCTACAAAGCTGTCAAAAGCCACCATTATTTATTTCATCCAATTTTATTTTAAACTTACCTAGCCGCCCATCTTCGAAACAAGCCATAGCAATGGCGACCGTCCCCAGTGACGGAGGGGGGGGGAACTGGGGGGGGGGGCGAGGCCAGGCCAGTCAGGGCTGGAGAGTCGGCCAACAGCTTCCCCTGCTAGCAGGGCGTCCTCGGCGCTTCTGTCCCACGGAGTTGCACCAAGACAGGAGGTTGTGGGTCAAGGGAGCCCCAGATTCCAGAGCCTGCAACTGACTTCCGGGCTCCGAAAAGCTTCGGGAAGGAGCCAGAATTGCAGCCCCTGAAAGTCGGCCTCGGACCCTCCGTGGGTTGGGGGGGGGTTGCATTCCAGCTGGAGTCTCGAGATGCCTTGGCGTTCCTTGGTTTCATCCTACGGAGAACCCTTGCTGGGCCAATGTCTCTGGAGGTCCTCAATCATCTATGGTTGTCTCAAAGGCGATGTTTGGGACATCCGTGGTTGTCGTTTTTCCTTTGAAAACATTTTGCTTCTGATCCAAGAAGCTTCTTCAGTTCCGCAGCCTGACGCTTGTGTGCTGCAACTGAGTTCTGCAAAAGGAAGAGGCTTCTTGGATAGGAAGTGAAGTGTTTTCAAAGGGAAAAAACGGAGCCTTGATGCTCTCTGAGGTTGGTTCTTTCCTTGTGGAGGTTTCATTCTTCTTCTTCTCCCTTCTCAGTCGCAAACAAGCCGGGGGGGGGGGGGGTCAATGAAACCAGCCCCCCCACCCAGCAAGTTGCCAACTGGAGTTTTGGTCTTACTGGGAAGAGCGGAGCCCTTTCACCACAGAGAAAGCAAAGCAGTGCGAAGAGGGGGCCCAGTTGTCAGTTGGGGCCCTGGGCTAAGAGCCTGGCCTGCCCCCAAAAGGGACCCCTTGTATGCACATGGTACTCTTCCATGGACACCTAGCGACTCCAACCCATCACACCTCCCCTTCCGCATGCAAACTGGGCCTGTGTGACCGGACACAGAGCACGTTGTGTCTCTCTTGCACAATGCAGCACAGGTGTGGCCTTGTGTGAACAGAGAGTGCCCTGTTTGTGGGTATCTTCCCCCCCCCAAATGGGGTCAGGTGTAAATGATTTAGAGTCTTTGGGGCAGCCGGATCCTCATTCCAGAGTCTTTGGGAGCCTCTGAGCCAAGGCAGGGTCTCCAGGGCCACCTTCTCCCCAGGACCATGGGGCTTTGCAGTGGATGATGGGCAGAGAGGTCAGTGGCCAAAGAAGGGCGCTTGGCTTCTTTTTTTTTTTTTTTTTTTTTTATAGCAATAGCAGTAGACTTATATACCGCTTCATAGGCCTTTCAGGCCTCTCTAAGCGGTTTACAGAGAGTCAGCATATTGCCCCCAACAATCTGGGTCCTCATTTTACCCACCTCGGAAGGATGGAAGGCTGAGTCAACCCTGAGCCGGTGAGATTTGAACGCTGACCTGCTGATCTAGCAGTAGCCTGCAGTGTTGCATTTAACCACTGCGCCACCTTGGCTCTTTCCCACCACTGAGTACCAGGGAGCATAGTTGCAATGCCATTTCACCTTGACTGTGGATTAGATGTGGTACTGCGTAAAATGCTTCAGCTGGAAGGGACCTCAGAGATCTTCTAGTCCAACCCCCTGCTAGGCAGGAAACCCTATACTGTTTCAGACAAATGGCTATCCAACATCTTCTTAAAGACTTCCATTGTTGGGGCTTTCACAACTTCTGGAGGCAAATTCTGTTCCACTGATTAATTGTTCAGGAAATTTGTCCTCAGTTCTAAGCTGCTTCTCTTCTTGATTAGTTTCCACCCATTGCTTCTTGTTCTACCCTCAGGTACCTTGGAGAATAGCTTGAATCCCTCTTCTTTGGGGCAGCCCCTGAGATATTGGAAGACTGCTATCCTGTCTCCCCTGGTCCTTCTTTTCATTAAACTAGATGTACCCAGTTCCTGCAACCGTTCTTCCTATGTTTTAGCCTCCAGTCCCCTAATCCTCTTTCCTGCTCTTCTCTGCACTCATTCCAGAGTCTCCACATCTTTTCTACAATGTGGTGACCAGAACTGGAGACAGCATTCCAAGTGTGGTCTCCCAAGTGCAGGATAGAGTAACACTGTCCTTTCCCCAAAGCATCCCGCTAGCTTCCATGGCATTGAAGCTGGCAGCCCCTCACAAGGTTCCCGGAGGATCCTGCTGTTGCTGCTGAGGAAGGAGACAGAAGCACCCCAGAGGGACGATGAGGGGAGTGCCTCCGTCAGCTCCCCTCCCCTCCTGCTTTCTTCTGCTGTCTCCCCATTGCAAACTCATTTGCTGCATCGTCTTCTTCCAATCCACTCTCGCTTGGAAAGCCTCCACTGTCCCAGGCCTCGTGCCAGGAGCTGGCGGCTTTCCTGGTGCAGCCAATCCCTCCCTAATTGGGCAGAGATGCTCTGGTTCCCCTCTGAGGTTCATCCCAGCCTCTCGGGTTCCTTCCTCCATCAGCCCCGAGTGGATCAAGCAGCTGTTGGCAACTGGAAGGAGCCAACCGGTCCTCTGCTCACCCCACGTAACCCCTCTCTGGCTCCCCTCCTGCCCCCCCTCCTCTAACGCCCTTTCGCCCAAGCCCTGGTGTGCCAGGAGGCCCTCCGGGGTGGCCTTCTTCTCCTGCCGCTGCCAGAAGGGCCAATGCGCTCCTGGGCAGCATCAGCCGAGGGAGGGAAGTTCCAGGGGGGTCTCTTTAGAAAGCCTGGATCAGACGACACTCGCAAGACGACCCCCAGTTTTGGTCACTGTGATCTAAAACAGCGGTTGAGACTCTAGAACAGGCATGGCTGAGATTTTTCTCCTTGTGTGCCAACATTGCGTGTGCAAGTGAGACCAAGCATGCGCACATGCCCGCACCCATAATGCAATGCGTCCTTACCCCCTGTGCTTGCGTGCACAACCCCCCCCCCATGCTCCCCCTGCCCCACTCTGCAGGCCCATTTTGGCCTACCGGGCCTCCCTGAAACCTCCTGGGACCAAAAATGGGGCGTGGGGGGACCACGCAGCATGCTTGCACATCCCCGTTCCCCCCCCCATGCATGTGTGCACATCTCCCGCATGGGTGGCAGAGACCCAAAAATCAGCTGGCCGGCAGGAGGGGAATGTTCATGCCCAGTGGATCTGAGGATGCGGGAACTGGACATGGCTGGTCTAGGGAATATAGCAGTAGACTTAGCAGTAGACTTATCTACCGCTTCATAGGGCTTTCAGCCCTCTCTAAGCGGTTTACAGAGAGTCAGCATATTGCCCCCAACAACAATCCGGGTCCTCATTTTACCCACCTCGGAAGGATGGAAGGCTGAGTCAACCCTGAGCCGGTGAGATTTGAACCGCTGACCTGCTGATCTAGCAGTAGCCTGCAGTGCTGCATTTAACCACTGCGCCACCTTGGCTCTTGAAGAGGAGGAGTGGGGGCAATGTTCCAATATTTGGGGGCTGCCACAAGGAAGAGGGGGTCACGCTATTCTCCAAAGGCAGGACAAGAAGCAACGGGTGGGAATTAAGGAGAGAAGCAACCTAGAACTAAGGAGAAATTTGAGATCAACCCACCAGTGGAATGGCTTCCCTCCAGAAGTTGTAGAATCATCTTAGTATGAATTTCAAGGCACCCGAAGGCCAGAGAAGGAAGAATGGATGGAAACTGACCAAGGAGAGATTCAACCTGGAAATAAGGAGGAATTTCCTGACAGTGAGACCAGCAATCAACCCATGGAAGAGAAGTTGCCTTCGGAAGTTGTCGGAGCTTCATCCCTGGAGGCTTTCAAGAAGAGACTGGGCTGCCCTCTGCCAAAAATGGTGTAGGGTCTCCTGCTTGGATGGGGGGTCAGATTAGATGACCTCCAAGGTCCCTTCCAACTCTGTTAATCTGCTAATCTAAACCCAAAAAAACACGCATACAAACAGGCTACCTCAGGAAACAACCCACCCGATGGCTTATGCCAAGGTGGCGCAGTGGTTAAAATGCAGCACTGCAGGCTACTGCTAGATCAGCAGGTCAGCGGTTCAAATCTCACCGGCTCAGGGTTGACTCAGCCTTCCATCCTTCCGAGGTGGGTAAAATGAGGACCCAGATTGTTGGGGGCAATATGCTGACTCTCTGTAAACCGCTTAGAGAGGCCTGGAAGGCCTATGAAGCGGTATATAAGTCTACTGCTATTGCTATATTGCTATTGCTATTGCTATATTATGCACCTGTGGAGGCTTTTCTGTGACCCCTGGGGGGGGCCAATGGTACTTGGGGGACCCTGGGCCTCGGGAGCTGAAGGGGTGACCCAGTCGGGCCCTGCAGATCTGGAGATGAATCCTTGGTGGTTTCATCCACGTTGGCTTCCGGCCTCTGATCATCCGTGAACGTCTTCTGCGGTGGGGGGGGGGAGAAAGAGGGGGAGAAATGGGCCTGTTTAGCCAGGAGGAGAAAAAAACATCGTGACAGGATTTGAAATGTCTTTAGGATTTGAAGGGCTGCCGGTGACGGTTGAGCAGCCGGCTGAGGCCCAATTACACACGAGAGGATTTTGACATTGTGTGAGGAGGATTTTCGGGCTGGCTGTAAACGGTTTGGAGGAAGGAGGAGGAAGATGGAGGAGGAAGAGGAGAAGAAGAGGAGGAGGAAGAGGAGGACGATGGAGGAAGAGGAGGATGGAGATGGAGGATGGAGAAGGGGGAGGAGGCGAGGAGGAGGAGGAGGGGAGGAGAAGGAAGAGGAGGAGAAGGAGGAGGATGGAGGAGGAGGAGGAAGATGGAGGATGGAGATGGAGGATGGAGGAGGAGGATGAGAAAAGGAGGAGGAAGAGAGGAGGAGAGGAGAAGAAGGAGGAGGGGGAGAAAAAGGAGGAGGGAGGAGGAGGAGGAGAGGAGAAGGAGGAGGAAGAGGAGGATGGAGGAAGAGGAGGATGGAGATGGAGGAGGCGAGGAGGAGGAGGAGGGGAGGAGAAGGAAGAGGAGGAGAAGGAGGAGGAGGAGGAGGAGGAAGATGGAGGATGGAGGATGGAGGAGGAGGAGGAGGAGGAGGAGGAGGAGGATGAGAAAAGGAGGAGGAGGAGGAGAGGAGAAGGAGGAGGAGGAGGAGAAAAAGGAGGAGAGGAGAAGGAGGAGGAGAAGGAAGAGATCTGGGAGTCTTTGTTGTTTTGAAAGCAGGAATTGGGAGTCGGTTCTCGAGAGGCAGGTGGGACTAGATCCCATCTGGGGGGGGGGGGGCAAAGGCCGGACAAGCTTCCTCCAAGCTTCCTCTCAGCTTCCCAGTAGAAGAGAATCTTTGGGGCTCCCCTGGGTGCTCTGGGAGCCTGGCTGTTTCCTTGCAGACGTTTCATGACCCAACTAGGGAACATCATCAGTGCTAGGGAGCCGAAGGGTTTGCCCTCTGTATAGAAGCGTCCTTCAGTGTTTGTGTGGGTCTTGTTTTCTTCTGGGGTCTCCCTTGATTAGACTGTCGTTTACTCCTTCATTGTTGATCTAGTGCCAATCTAGATTGATGGAGATAAATATTGATAGAGAGAGAGAGAGAATCCAGTATTTGTCACCCAGGGTTCTACTGTGGAGTCCTTGGTGCTCTCGGCGCTTGGTGGTTTCCATGGCCCGATTAGGTAACATCACCAGTGCTAGGAGGGGGAGGGGGAGGAAGGATGGGCTGTGGAGTCCTTGGTGCCCTCTGAGCTTGGTGGTTTTCTCGCAGGCGTTTCACGACCCAGCCAGATAACATCACCAGTATTAGAAAGGAGCCACGTTTGCTCTCTGTTTACGTCCCGGTGGCTCCTCTGTCAGCCTGGAGGGGAGCGTCCTTGTGGCTGATCCCTCGGTTGTTTCTCCGAGTGGATCAGTTCCTTGATTTGGGGGTCGTTTCATGCAGGGTAAATCTTGGTGTTAATCCCTGCTTATCTGGTTGTCGATTTGCCCCTTTGCTCTGAGCTGATTTATTTGTATTTATTGCAAAAGGCCTTTGCCTCGTCTCCAGCCTCCCGGGGCGTCTTGCAACCTACAAATATCCAAAGCGTTAAAATCCTCCATGGCTTTAAAGAAAGAAACCACCGCGGATGACAAGGGGGCCGATGTGGAGACCAGAACTGTTTTTCGGCTCTTCGGCTCAGGGAATTGGAAAGCGTCTCCCGCTCCCGGAGCACTCAGGATCGGGCCCTGCTGGGGCTGGAAGAGGCTCCGGAGCCCCCGTGACTGATGTGGATCATAATGCGGCGCGTGATGAGTACAGAGGCAGGGAGGAGCCGGGCTTTAAATAGCAAAAGAAAACAACAACTTTTGTGCTACATGCCATGTTTTTCTGGCAGGAAGTGGCAGGTCCTTCGATGTAGGCCGTGGCGCGTTACAAGCCCCGACTGCTGTTGAGCAGATGTTGCCGGCAGACTCCAGAAGGCTCCGGGGTGGGGAAGGCGTTGGGAGAGGGAAAGGGGGGCAGAGTGCGGCTGCTCCCTTGTGGCACAACAAGCCTTGCCGGCTGAGCTAAAAGGCCTCTGACTTTCCACGGGGCCTTAATGGTTTCCCCCAACCATGGGCTTCAGCCTCTGGACAGCTGTGTCCCCCTGGGCCAGCTGACGTGGGCAGCAGAATGCAGAATAACAGCTGGGAGGGACCTTGGAGGTCTTCTAGTCCAACCCCCTGCCTAGGCAGGAAACCCTATACCATTTCAGACAAATGGCTATCCAGCATCTTTTTAAAGACTTCCAGCGTTGGGGCATTCACAACTTCTGGAGGCAACTTCCGTTCCACTGATTCATTGTTCTCACTGTCAGGAAATTTCTCCTCAGTTCTAGGTTTCTTCTCTCCTTGATTACAATACAATAGCAGAGTTGAAGGGGACCTTGGAGGTCTTCTAGTCCACCCCCCACCTAGGCAGAAAACCCTACATTGTTCCAGACAAATGGCTATCCAGCATCTTCTTAAAGACTTCCAGTGTTGGGGCATTCACAACTTCTGGAGGCAACTTCTGTTCCACTGATTAATTGTTCTAACTGTCAGGAAATTCCTCCTCTGTTCTAAGTTGCTTCTCTCCTGGATTAGTTTCCACCCATTGCTTCTTTTTTCTACACTCAGATGCTTTGGGGAATAGGTTGACTTCCTCTTCTTTGTGGGAGATATTGGAAGGCTGCTATCCTGTCTCCCTTGGTCCTTCTTTCTATTAAACTAGACATAGCTGGTTCCTTCATATGTTTTAATCTCCAGCCCTTGAATCCTCTTTGTGGTTCTTCTCTGCACCCTTTCTAGAGTCTCAATGTGGGCTTTTTTGCATAGGGGGCTGGTAGTGCCAAGGAGGCTGGCTTGCAAAGACCCTGGGTGCCTTGTGGCTGGCAGCCTTCCTGCCAGCGAAGCACGGCCTGGCATTGGGGCCTAGAACATGAGTGACTAGGCCAGTGTTTCTCAACCTTGGCAACTTGGAAGATGTCCGGACTTCAACTCTCAGAATTCCCCAGCCAGCATTCGCTGGCTGGGGAATTCTGGGAGTTGAAGTCCGGACATCTTCAAGTTGCCAAGGTTGAGAAACACTGATATAGGCCTTCTTCTGCTGGCCCCTGGCCGGGTGCTGCTTCTTGGTGAAGGTGGGACCCCCAATTTCATCGTTGGAAGGCGCAGCTCTGTGGAGTTGGTAGGAAGGCCTTTTCCTGAGGCTCCCTTGGTGCTCTCTGGGGTGGTGGTTTCCTTGCAGGCGTTTCGTGACCCAAGTAGGTAACATCATCAGTGCTAGAAGGGAGTGATGTTTGTGGAGAGGAGGAGGAGGAGAGGGGGGAGAACTGTGGCATCCTTGGTGCTCTCTGAGTTGGTTGTTTTCTTGCAAACATTTCATGACCCCGTTAGGCGACATCTTCAGTGCCCCTCATAAAATGGGGCAAACCTCACTTAACCAATGCTTCGCTTAGCATCAGATATGTTGGCTTCAATTGTGGCCGTAAGTCGAGAACTACCTGCATTGCAAGGTTAAGCTCACTCCGAGAACTACGAAGGGTCAAAGACAATTGGGGGCAGATGAGAGTTCCTCTGATCTCCTGTGAGCACGAAGGGACTCCAGGCGGATGACTTGCTTGGCTCCTCCCTCCCTCCCTCCAGCTCAACTCCTACACGGATGATGTTAGCTAGTTGGGTCATGAAATATCAGTAAGGAAATAGCCCAGCTCAGGAAGCACCAAGGACTCCACAGTTGTTGCTCCTCCTGCTCCTCCTCCCAACCCCCCCTCCTCCCACCCCTGGTGATGTTCTCTAGTTGGGTCATGAAGCGTCTGCAAGAAAACCACCAGGAACAAAGAGTATCAGAGACCCCCACGCTCCTCTTCCTTCTCCTCTTCCTCCTCCTCTTCCTCCTCCTTCTCCTCCTCTTCCTCCACTCTGTAAAGACCCCTCCCTTCTAGTACCTAGATGGGTCATGAAGCGTCTGCAAGGAACCCACCCACCTCGGAGACCACCAGGGGTCCCTCGTTTCAACCCTGCGGTGCAAATCTTCTCCTTTCTCTGGAGCCTTTTCTGCTTGTGACTGAGAATGCCCTCCCCTCCTCTCCACCAAACCCCCCACTCACCCATTTGATTCACAGCGAGAATTGCGACGCATCCCCAGACGCATCCAGATCTATATTGATTTGAGTTGATTTAGCATATTTATAAGATGCTTTTCCACTTGAGAAGAATGGGGGGGGGGAGATGCTGCCAATCCCCCCCCCCCCGGGGCTCTTGCTTTTTTTTCCTGCACATGCCAGTCGGCCTTCTAAGAAGTTCAGCCTTACGGGGACGAAAACTCCCACACTCCCACACTCCCACACCCTTGGATTGGGGGGCGAGGGTTGATAAGCAAGAGGAGGCGAAGAAAATCTCGCCAAGCCAGAAGTTTCCTCCTTCGCAGCCGATTGTGTTGGGGGGGGGGTGCAAATGCCACCCCACCGCTGGCACCTTCTCCGTCTTCCTGCAACAGAAACTCTGCACAAACCGATCATCTCAGCTGCTTTCCTCCCCCCCCCCCCGTTCGCTCTTTGAAGAGCCGAGGTGGCGCAGTGGTTAAATGCAGCACTGCAGGCTACTTCAGCTGACTGCAGTTCTGCAGTTCTGCGGTTCTAATCTCACTGGCTCAGGGTTGACTCAGCCTTCCATCCTTCCGAGTGGGTGAAATGAGGACCCAGATTGTTGTTGGGGGCGAAATGCTGACTCTGTAAACCGCTTAGAGAGGGCTGGAAGCCCTATGAAGCGGTATATAAGTCTAACTGCTATGGCTACTGCTATTTCCTCCGCCAAGAGAACGCAGTGAGAACAACACGGTGGATTTTGTGCTGTGTGGCTCTTGGGCTGTTTTGTGTCACCTTCCGCCCAGCATAAATAAGGAGCCAAGGAATAAACACCCCCCACCCCCGTCTGAGTTGAGTCCTCCAGGGGCTCCACAGGCAACTCCGGTCCTCCGAGGGAAAAGTGGATTGCTGTAGCTTGACAGGTA
The DNA here is from genome assembly GCF_051295495.1 of Thamnophis sirtalis. Lineage (NCBI taxonomy): Eukaryota > Metazoa > Chordata > Lepidosauria > Squamata > Natricidae > Thamnophis > Thamnophis sirtalis. The sequence goes on along the minus strand of NW_028261385.1, from coordinate 266,594 downwards.
GTCCTCCTCCACTTACAACGTTTCATTTAGTGACCGTTCAAAGTTACAACAGCACTTTGCGACACTTTTCCGCACTTACGACCGTTGTGACATCTCCGCGGCCACGTGGTCAAAATTCAGTCGCTTGGCAACGGACTCATGCTTATGAGGGTTGCAGTGTCCCCGGGTCACGTGATCCCCTTTTGTGACCTTCTGACAAGGAAAGTCAATGGGGAAACCGGAATTCACTTAACAACCACGTTACTAATTTAAGAACTGCAGGGATTCGCTTAATGGATGTGGGGAGAAAAGCCGTCATCTGGGGCAAAACTCTCAGAAGATTTGAAAGAATAGCCAGAGCCCTTAGACTTCTGCACTGCTTCCCGGTGCTCTCCGGCCCTCTCTAAGCGGTTGACAGAATCAGCATCTTGCCCCCCAACAGTCTGGGTCCTCATTTTACCCACCTCGGAAGGACGGAAGGCTGAGTCAACCTTGAGCCTGGTGGGATTTGAACTGCCGAACTGCTGAAGTGGCCTGCAGTGCTCCAGTACATTGCACCCCCTCCAAAATGATACAAGGTCACCTGCTTCGGTAGGGACTAGACTAGAAGACCTCCAAGGTCCCTTCCAACTTTGTCATCCTGTCAATTAATTAGTGGAGTGGATTTCCCCTTCTCTCCACTGTGAGAAGAGACTGGAATGTCTGAAATGGTAGATGCTCTCCTGCTGGAGCAAAGGGTTGGACTAGAAGACCTCCAGGGTTCCTCCCAACCCTGTTCTTTCGGTCATCGTTGCATCCTGGGAAGAAGCTTGCCCAGAGGGTTGGTCTAACGCTTCCACCCAGGAAGCCTTGAATCCTCGGATGGCTTCCTCTTCTGCTGCCACTTTGCACGCAAGGAGAAAGTCAAGAAGCTTTCAGGGGGGGGAGGGGTCGTCATTCTGGAGGGGGCTTCAAGTGGGCCTTTGTGCACTTGGCCCTGGGCAATCACAGCTGGGCAATCCCAGCGGCGTCCTTTTGCCCCCACCCCCACCCCCAAAGAGGCAGCCTGGCTGGGTAATTGAGTTTTTGCTGGCTCACGTCCTGGTGAGAGGGGGGGGAGGCAGTGCTGCAGCCACATTTTCTCCCAGACCCCCTCCTCCTTTGCTCATTTGGCCAGACAGTCACTGCAGAGGTGGTATATTCAGCAGCTTCTGACCCATTCTGGAGACCCGGTGGCGGAAATTTTGAGTAGTTTGAAGAACCAGCAAATGCCACCTCTGGCTGGCCCCGCCCCCATCTATTCTCTGCCTCCCGAGTCCCAGCTGATCAGGAGGGAATGGGGATTTTGCAGTATCCTTCCCCTGCCACGCCCACCAAGCCACGCCCACCAAGCCACACCCACAGAACCGGTAGTTTAAAAAATTGAATCCCACCACTGGTTCAGTGGAGGGTTAAAACCCTGCACCCCCAGGAATAGGATTCGCTTTGTAGGCCCTTAACTTGCCTCTTTTCAGTTTTACAGCACTATCTTAATCAATAAAGGAGAATATTTGTAGCCCAGAGTTGAACTGTGGGGTCCTTGGTGCTGGGTGGATTTCTTGCAGATGTTTCATGACCCAACTAGGTAACATCATCAGTGCTGGAAGGGAGTGATGTTTGTGGAGAGGAGGAGGAGGAGGAGGAGGAGCAGGAGCAGGAGGAGGAGGAGGGAAGAGGAGGAAGAGGAGGAGGAGGAGAACTGTGGAGTCTTTGGTGCTCTCTGAGCTTGGTGGTTTCCTTGCAGACGTTTCATGACCCAACTAGGGAACATCATCAGTGCTAGAAGGGAGTGGGGTTTGTGGAGAGGAGGAGGAGGAGGAGGAGGAGGAGGAGGAGGAGGAGGAGGAGGAGGAGGAGGAGGAGGAGGAGGAGGAAGGACTGTGGAGTCCTTGGTGCTCTCTGAGCTTGGTGGTTTTCTTGCAGACGTTTCATGACCTAATTCCGTCCCATCCTCAGTGGGAAACTCTCAAGAGAACCGAAGAAGCTTCCGTTGGATGAGAAGCAAAATGTTTTCAAGGGAAGATAGCAAAGGAAGTTCAGGTGGCTTTCAGGGGGCTCCTCTGGGGCAAATCCTCCGTGCTCTTCTATGCTTTGGACCTTGTATTGCACAGGGCTGAGAGTCCCTCTTTGCGGGAGATCATCCTTCAGTATGAGAGATAATTGAAACTGTCCTTCAGAAGCTCTTCTCTTCTCTAGGACGGGCAGAAGGTCTCCCTGAAGACTGAGAAAGTCCACCAGGGGGAAGGAGGTTTTCCTGCCTGCTGCTGTCGAAGCCGAGGAGGCTTCCCCTAACCTTTCCCCACACTTTTATCAGGGGCCCTTCCCAAAAGTGACGGGGGGGATGATGATGTTATCCATTCAGTCGTATCCAGCTCTGGGCGGTTCCATTGGCCTCCCCGTGTCTCTGAGGTGCCCTGTGCTCTGGCTGGTCCACTTCGAAGACGTCCAGCTGCCGTCTCCTTTAGCGTCCTCTTTGACCCGTCACACTTGCAAGCCTGGCTGCTTTCCCCTGTGGATTCCTCCACACGGCCAAAGTGAGTGGTTTTGCCTTCCAGCCACAGGCTTTGCGTGGTTGTGATCCAGGACTTGCTTGTGAGTCCTGTTGAATTGAATTTAATTGAATTTATTGCATTTATATGCCGCCCTTTTCCCCGAAGGGGACCATTGGACGAAACGCCCTCCTGGGTTCACTTCCAAGTGGGGGGAAAAGAGACTGGGAACACAGAGGCTCCTTGGGAAGATGGTTTTAATGGTGGACAGGATCACAGGAGCTCCTGAACAGAAAAGGGGGGATCAGGTGCTTCCAGATGTTGGGAGAAGAAGAGAAGGAAGGACTGAGATGCTGACAGTCCCTGGTTTTATGCCCTCTCTTGGCCTTTGATCTTCAGCTTGTCTTCTGATTGGTTGCCAGACTCCCATGGAGCCATGCAGGGGCAACTCTCTAGGCTGTGAGTCCAAGTTTGGTTGAGCATCGCTTCTTCCCAGGTGCCCTGTGGTGAGAGGGGTAAAGGGCTAATGCTATCATGCCTTAACCGCATCACCCTGGGGCTGAAGGGGAGGGAGATCTTTGTTATGTAGAATAGACAGGTCCAGGGTTTTTAAGTGGCCCATTGACAAAGGTGGGGGCTATTGAGAGTGAGCCTGGTTCCTGCCTAAAAAAACGTTTCTCCCTTTTCACATCCAGGGAAATATAATACTCTGCCTTTCCCCAGGATGTTTCATTCTTTTAGGAGAGGGCCTGGGGCTAACTTCCCACATCACCTTTGCTGTCCAAGGAGAATGCAGGCGGCTTCTCCAGCACCTCGGCTCAAACATGATGGCGATGATGATGATGATGATGATGATGATGATGATGATGATGATGATGATGATGATAGCACCAGCACATAGGCTTATAGGCTTCTTCACAATTCTTTCCAGCCCTCTCTGTGCAGTTTACAAATGTCAGCCTATCACACACACCCCCCCCCCCATCTGGGTCCTCATTTTATCCACCTCGGAAGGCTGAGTCAACCTCAAGCCTTTGGTCAGGATCGAATTGCCGGCAGTCGGCAGAGTCAGCCTGCAGTACTGCATTCTAACCACTGCACCACCAGGGCTCGCCCTTCCTTCCTTCCTTCCTTCCTTCCTTCCTTCCTTCCTTCCTTCCTTCCTCCCACTCTCCTTCCTTTCCTTCCTTCCTTTTTCTCCTTTCCTTTCTTAGCACTTAGCAATAGCACTTAGACTTATATACCGCTTCACAGTGCTTTCCAGCCCTCTCTAAGCAGTTTACAGAGTCAGCACACTGACCCCAACAATCTGGTTGTGGAGAGGAGGAGGAGGAGGAGGAGGAGGAGGAGGAGGAGGAGGAGGAGGAGGAGGAGGAGGAGGAGGAGGAGGAGGAGGAGGAGGAAGAGGAGGAGGAGGAGGAGGAGGAGGAGGAGGAGGAGGAGGAGGAGGAGGAAGAGGAGGAAGAGGAAGAGGAGCAGGAGGAGAACTGTGGGGCCCTTGGTGCTCTCTGAGCTTGGTGGTTTTCTTGCAGACGTTTCATGACCCAACTAGGTAACATCATCAGTGCTAGAAGGGAGTGATGTTTGTGGGTCATTTGACCCACCTCAGAAGGAGGAAAGGCTGAATCAACCTCCAGACAGTCAGGATCAAACTGCTGGCAGTCGGCAGAGTCAGCCTGCAATGCTGCATTCTAAGCCCTGCACCACCGGGGCTTCTTGAGGATGACGGTACCTGTTCCGTTGTGTCCAACTCTTGGGCTTTCCGTGAGCCGGCTCTCCCTGCTCCTTCTGACCTTGCCCTGGTCCCTTGATCCTTCTCTGCCCCGGCTGAGGTCAGGTCCTCCGTCCTCCGTGGCCCTGGGCCTCCTGCTTTCCTTTCACCACACTCGTTCTTGCAAGCGTCACGGCTTTTTTCCCCGGTGAATCCCCCCCGCATGTCGTGGCCGTGTCTCAAAACATGCCGTGTGCTTCTGAAGGCTTGAAGTGGGAGGCGAGTTGGCAGGAGGCGACTTTGCAGATTAAAAGGACCCTGGCCATGATGAGCTGTGATGAGCCCAGAAGAGCAACACATGAGCGCATGGCACAACAGGCAGTGGCACAGCGCGACTATAAATCCAGAGCAGCCCTTCTAATAACGCTCCCACGACTGTCTCTACTTGGGAGGGAGAACCGGCCGTTGCTCTCCGCTGCCTTTTCATTTCATTTTAATTTCCGGCCAGGAGCTTCGAAGGGGGTGGGGGGGGTGATTCAAGATTAGCCCGGCCCATTGGGCCTTGGAGTAGCCGTGGAGGTTCCAGAGCAGATGCTGCCAGATGTGGGACACTGGGAGTCAGAGCTGGGCACCGCATAGTGTAACCACCAGTTCACCTAGCACCGGAAATGTGAGCACGCACCTTCCATGCGGCGCCACATAAGTGCAGCATGAAAACACACAGCAATTCACTCACACGCGGCTTCTGTACATGCGCGCAGCATCAAAAACACAGCGATATAGGGTGGGATTTTACATGGGTGGGAGGGCGGCCACCCACAGGTCGCAACGACCGGTTGGCCTGAACTGGTCCGAATTGGCAGCAGCCCACCACGGCTGGAAGGGTTCTGCAAAAGCTGGCATGCCACAAAGCAGAGACACCAGGACCAGTGCCTATGTCCTCTAGTTGAGAAGTGGCCAATGCTGGTTGCTCCTCGAGATGCTCCCCTGAGAACAAGGCTTCCTTGTTTCCTCAGCTCCTGCAGCCGGGGCATTGTCGGCTGTGGCACAAGGGTTGTGTATCTTTGGGTCCCAGGTAAGACACTCCCTGTGGAAAAGGGCAACAAGCACCCTGCTTGAGCAGGGGGTTGGACTAGAAGACCTCCAGGGTCCCTTCCAGCTCTATTCCAATTCATTGAAATGCTTCTCTTGAGTTGTGGGGCAGTGTGAGAGTCAGAGATGCTGCCGTTTCCCCCAGCTGGAGGCCGTCCAGTGTGCAGAGGCCAGGGGCGGGGTTGGGGGGGGGGGGTTGGGGGGAGGCCTTGAGGCTCCACTCCTCCCTGCTGGATCTCAGAGGTTATGCTGGCAAAGGGCCAGAGGGATCTGCACATTAGTGTAAGGAGCCCAGCTGATCCTTTTTCTTTTAATTTTTATTTTAAACACATAAACACATCAACAAAAACAAACACATATATTAATGATTGTAAAAAATTGCTATCTGAATATTTTGTTTTGAATATGAATAAGGGTACATCTATGGAATTTGTATGGGATGCAAGCAAAGCGTATATGAGAGGAGTGCTGATGAATATAAATAAAACACATAGAAATAAACAAGGGTTAAAACGAACAGGGTTAAAATGAATTATAGGTATACATTCACATGGTTATTCTTTTTCTTTGCCATTCTTATACTTTTGTTATTCCATTTAAAAGGTTATAATATACAGTTTGGGTTGCCTTGTTTACCATCCCTAGTGCCTGTTGTGACACCACCTTATTTTCTCTTTCTTTTCTTATCTCTCCCTTCCTTCTCTACTTCCTTCCTCCTCTCCTTCCCCTTCTTTCTTCCCTTACTTCTCCCCTACTCCTACCCTCTCTCTTCCCCTTCCTGCCCTCTCTCCTTCTCTTTCTCTCCCTTCCACCCACCTCTCCTTACCTCTTTCTTCATCCCTTACCTGTCCTCCACTCTTCCTCTTCCTTTCCTACGATCTCTCCTTCTCTTTCTCTCCCTTCCACCCTCCTCTCCTTTCCCATCCTTCTTCCCTCTCTTCTCTACTTCCTTCCTCTTCTCCTTCTCATTCTTTCTTCCCTTACTTCTCCCCTACTCCTACCCTCTCTCTTCCCCTTCCTGCCCTCTCTCCTTCTCTTTCTCTCCCTTCCACCCTCCTCTCCTTTCCCATCCTTCTTCCCTCTCTTCTCTACTTCCTTCCTCTTCTCCTTCTCCTTCCTTCTTCCCTCCCTTTCTTTTTCTGTTGTTATAGGGGTCTCTTTCAAATCTCAGTTTATCTTTTCTTCGGGATGGTAATTCCACAAACCCAGATATCGTTTCGTCTCCTTTCCTTTTTTTCTGATTCTTATGCACTCCGTGTAGCCCACAGGCTGCAGACCTTGACAATTGTTGCGTTCCCAGATCATAACTCCGTCTATTTTGTGGCTGGGCAGCCTCTTCACGGAGCTGGTGCGAATCCTGTCCTTGTGGTTCTCCTGTACACGCAGTCCTCGACCTCTGACCACAAAGAAGCCCCCAATTTCTGTTGCTAAATGAGGCAGTGGTTCAGTGACTTTTGCCCGATTTTATGACCTTTCTTGCCACATTGTTGTTAAGTGAATCTCTGCCATTGTTAAGTTAGGGCCACGGTTGTTGAGTGAATCTGGCTTCCCACTTAACCCTACTGGTCAGGAGGTCGCAACAGAGGATCACGTGATCTTGGGACACAGCAACGGTCGTAAATATGAGCCATTTACCAAGCACCTGAACTTTTATCACATGACCATGGGAATGCTACAAAGGTCGTAACTGTGAAAAATGGTCATAAGTCTCTTATACACCTGGAGTCCTGCATCCAGTTTTGGTCGCCACACCATAAAAAAGACGTGGAGACTCTAGAAAGAGGGCAGAGAAGAGCAACCAGGATGATGAGGGGACTGGAGGCTAAAACATACGATGGACGGTTGCAGGAACTGGGCCTGGCTGGTCTAGGGAAGAGAAGGACCAGGGGGGACAGGAGAGCATCTTCCAGTATTTGAGGGGGCTGCCACAGGGAGGAGTTGGGGGTCAAGCTATTCTCCAAAGCCCCCAAAGGCTAGACAGGGAATAATGGATGGAAACTGACCAAGGAGAGATTCAACCTGGAAATAAGGAGGAATTTCCTGACAATCCACCCATGGAACAGAAGTTGCCTTCGGAAGTTGTGGGAGCTTCATCCCTGGAGGCTTTCAAGAAGAGACTGGACTGCTATCTGTCAGGAATGGTGTAGGGTCTCCTGCTTGGGCAGGGGGTTGAACTAGAAGACCTCCGAGGCCCTTCCAACTCTATTAATCTGAAACTTTTTTCAGGGCCGTTGTATCTCTGAACGGTCACAAAATCAGCTGTTGTAAGTCAAGGACTAGCTGTACTGTCCGAAAGGGTCTGGCCAGTCCCGGATGCCTTGATTTCTCTTCCTGCTCCCCTCTTTCTTTCCGCCTCTTTCCTGGTCAGCTGGGGAGTTTGGGAAAAGATCTCATTTGTATTAATGTTGGCATGAACTTTCCCCAGCAGGCACCATCCTGCACGGATTAATTCTCTAATGCAACCCAGCTTTGGAGACCAGAGATTGGGCACATGCGTTTTTCGCTTGCTCTCCGCCTCCCCCCCCCCAATCCTAGTGGGGGTCGAACCTATCAGCACAAAGGCTCACCGAGTGTCAGGCAGCGCAAATTGAGTGAATCCAAATAAAACTTCGGTCAGCTCACATTTCTCTCCCCCATCTGTAATGGTTTCCAGCCGGATCTTACATTCTCCCCCTCCCCCTCAACCCAACCCCCAGGATCAAAGGAACCGGCCTGTTCCCAAACAATTGCAAGGGGGGGTTTCTTTCTGGAGGAAACTCCGGGGATCCGGTGGGCTCTCGATTAAAAATGATGGGGATTGATGACTTGCTGACTCCGTTTATTTAACACTGCTTGACTTGCAAAGCAGGGACTCTGGTTCCTGCGCTGCCTGCAGTTGAAATGGGAACGGTTGCACCAAAACAAAAGGAATGGACTTTTGGGGGGGGGGGGGACTTTGGAAAAAGTGCAGAGAAGAGCAACTAGGATGATTAAAGCCCTGGAGACTAAAACATAGGAAGAACGGTTGCAGGAATTGGGTATGTCTAGTTGAATGAAAAGAAGGACTAGGGGGGGGGAGACATGATAGCAGTCTTCCATTATTTGAGGGGCTGCCATTAAAGAGGAGGGGGTCAAACTATTCTCCAAAGAACCTGAGGGCAGGACAAGAAGCAACGGATGGAAACTAATCAACCTGGAATTAAGGAGAAATTTCCTGACAGTGAGGACAATTAACCAGTGGAACAGCTTGGCACCAGAAGTTGTGGGTGGCTCCATCACTGGGGGATTTTAAGAAGAGATTGGACAGCCATTTGTCTGGAATAGTGTAGTGTTTCCTGCCTGAGCAGGGGGTTGGACTAGAGGACCTCCAGGTTCCCTCCCAACTCTGTTATTCTGTCTAACAAAGAGAATTAGGAGTAATATACTAGATGTCTTCCAGTACTAGGGGGGGGGCTGCCCCAAAGAAGAGGGGGTCAAGCTATTGTCCAAAGCACCGGAAGGCAGGACAAGAAGCAATGGGTGGAAACTAATCGAGGAGAGAAGCCACCTAGAAATAAGCAGAAATGTTCTGCTAGTGAAAACCATCAACCAGTGGGATGGATCACATTCAGGCGTTTTGGGTGGCTTCAACACTGCAGGATTTTAAGAGGAGACTGGACGGGCACTTGTCTGAAATGGCATTGGGGGGGGGGGTGTCTCCTGCTTGAGCAGGGGGCTGGACTAGAAGACCTCCAAGGCCCCTCCCAGTTCTATCTTGATTGATGGATTGCAATCATGGCAAACCTCCCATCCCAAGGGGGCTGTCCCAAGGCCTAGGAGAAGCCCCCTCCTCTACCCGAGGTCATGGTGAGGGTTAAGCCCAGCCAATTTGGAGAAGCCTGTCCTAGTCTAACCCTCTGCTTGACCAGGAGGTCTTCTACCTTCCCAGGCAAAAGGTTTTCCACTCGCTTCCTCTACAGGATGAAAGAAGGCTGAGGACCCAGGATTCAACTGGCTAAAGCCAAGACCACCCGGAATTTAGATTTCAGAAGGGATAGCAAGAGCAGTTAGACTTATATACCGCTTCATAGGGCTCTCAGCCCTCTCTAAGCGGTTTACAGAGTCAGCATATCGCCCCCAACAACAATCCGGGTCCTCATTTTACCCACCTCGGAAGGACGGAAGGCTGAGTCAACCTTGAGCCGGTGAGATTTGAACCGCTGAACTGCAGATAGCAGTCAGCTGAAGTGGCCTGCAGTACTGCACTCTAACCATTGCGCCACCTCAGCTCTAAATGAAAGCCCAGCAGATTGGAACACCCCCCCCCCTTGGAGGCTGCCTTCAGACAGATCTGTCAATCAGAATAGAGCTGGAAGGGACCCGGGAGGTCTTCTAGTCCAACCTCCTGAAGGAGAGCCTGTAAAATTTGAGACAAGCGGCTGTCCAGTCTCATCTTCAAAACCTCCAGTGTTGGAGCACCCGCAAATTCTGGATCTGAATCCATGGCGACGTCATAAGGCACAGCAGGAGATATATAATATGTCTTACATCACATCGTATCATCTACCCCAGTGTTTCTCAACCTTGGTGACTTTAAGTCCTGTGGACTTCAACTCCCAGAATCCCCCAGCCAGCTATGCTGGCTGGGGGATTCTGGGAGTTGAAGTCCACAGGACTTAAAGTCACCAAGGTTGAGAAACACTGATCTACCCTATCGCAAGCTCTGTTGGGTCTTGTAGAAGCTTGTCCTTCTTACTGTTGATTAGACAAAACTCCAGCAAACACTGTCGCAACTGTTGTGCTGTTCCTGCTGAAAGAGGAGGGGGCTGGTCTGTCTCCTTCTGAAGGGGTTTCTTTGTGTGTGTCCCCCCCCCCCAACGGCTGGTCAGCTTCCTCTTTGGCCAGAGAGGCAGGAGCAGCTTCTCACGTCTGTGGATGAATGGCCCCCATTCTTTGCTCTCCCCTCCCCTCCCGCGAATCCCTTGGCTCGCCAGCTTTGCCCTCCCCTCCCTCCTGCACCCTCGCCCTTAAAAACACGTGCAGGCACACACACACGCACACACACATGCACACACAAACATCCTTAAAGATTCTTAAAGACTTTTTTTTTTTAAATCCTATCTTGGTTAATTTTTATAATTTTCATCTAAAGTCTCCCGGCCAGTTTCCCCACCTAAGGCAGGACTAGAACTCTACATCTCCTGGTAATTGGCCAAGAATCACCCAGCCTGGCTAAGGCAGGACTGGAACTCGCGGTCTCCTGGTTTCTAGCCTGGTGCCTCGTAGACATCCTGCTTGTCTCCTGCCCATCTCCACCAAGGGAAATTAGGAGGGCACCACTGAAGGTGTTGATGGAGCCAGCAAGGGCAGAAGATGAGTGCTGAAGTGTCCTGGGTGGAGTTGGGTTCCTCCTGCTGAGAGGGGATGGCAGAGATAGGCTGGCAACTAGGCGGTTCCTCTCCCATGGATGGGATTCCCCTTAACCCAGGGGCTCCTCCACCCTCTGCCGGCTCATATTTAAGGGATGGCCCACTAAGACTCCAAGATACGTCTCATGGTTACTACTGCTAAGCCAATTTGTGCTTATCACGTTGTCTCTTAAGCTGCTCCCCAGACCACGCACGATGGCTCACCCAGCTGACCTTAGCCAGGGTGTTCAACTTAAAGCAGGGGTCTCCAACCTTGGCCACTTTAAGCCTGGAGCTTTGCTGGCTGGGGAATTCTGGGAGTTGAAGTCTGCCAGGCTTAAAGTGGCCAAGGAGACCCCTGACTTAAAAGCTTTCCAAATTCCCAGGATGGTGGACTCGGGGGGGGTGGGGGCTGCACCACTGAGCAGGCGGCCGCCTTCCTTGCGGGCTGCAACCAAGACATGCGTGGGGCCAAGACAAAACCAGCCCTCGGCGGTGTTTAATTTAAACAAATGAATCGCAGATGGCACCATCGCTCACCATATATTTAATAATTTCCCCCTTCTGCTGCATAAATAATTACCATTTGGTGTGGCAAGTTACAAGGCAAAAGATTAATGAGCAAGCGGAGAGGTGTCAGCCTTCTGCACATGGGTGTTTTTGGCGCATGGGAACGGGACATCATTCAGCCGGGGGGGGGGAGCATATGTTTTGCATATGGAAAGTGCCACATTTAGTCCTCAAAAGATAAATAAGTAAGATCTCAGGAAACTCAGCAAGAGAAAGATAGCACTAACTGGGGATGATGGCAAACCTTTTTGGCATTGAATGCCCAAACCAGAACGCATATGCATGTGCGCCCCACATATGCATCTGTGCGCCGAAGCAGTAGAAACCCGAAGACCAGCTGGCCCGTGAGTGCATGACTGTTTATTGGACATTTGGGGGCTGTTTTTCTTGGAGATGCAACCCACATGACACCTAAGGGATGTGCAGATTGGGCAATGGGCTGGGGGTTGTTGTGGGGAGGGGTTGGGCAAATGTTTGATGCGTATGCTTTCGCGCGTTTCTACATCAGGCCTTGCTTTGCTTAGCTGCTATCTTTTCATAACCAGTAAAAGTACTCTTAATTCTACAAATGGAGTTAAGTGGTTGCTGAAGGAGGCGTCCCTGACATTAAGCAAGGTCTCACTTTCGCACTCATCCCGGAGCTAACCCCTTCTGAGGGGAGTGTAATAAAAACAGAACCTTCAAAGAAATGTCCAATCCATGCAGCGACCAGGAGGATGACATGGGGGCTGCCGGATCCTTATGTCCCCCGGCAACAGAGCGGATGGCGGAACTGAATTTGGAGGAAAGATCCGTCCGTCCCAGGTGGTCGTTGGGAGTGGGACAGGAGTATGATTTTGAGGAAATTCCAGCTGGAGTTGCAACAACCCGACGTCGGTGACCTGCAGCTGCCTGGCAGGAAGCCGAAGGAGAAGATCTCGTGATGCCCCACGCTATGAAGCTCTTCCAGGAGGCTTGGGAGAAAGGTCGCTTTCGCGAGAGCAGGTCTGAAAGAGAAGCTGATTTCCTTGATCAAGAAGAGAGACCGGCAGAGGACCTGCCTTGCCCAGGGGGGGGGGCCCTGGGGGCAGACAGCGGAGCTGATCAGAATGGGAGAGCCTCAGCAGTAGCAGCCGCGAGAGCCCCTCCAAGGGGGATTACCCTAGATCAGTGTTTCTCAACCTTGGCCACTTGAAGATGTCCGGACTTCAACTCCCAGAATTCCCCAGCCAGCATTCGCTGGCTGGGGAATTCTGGGAGTTGAAGTCCGGACATCTTCAAGTGGCTAAGGTTGAGAAACACTGCCCTAGATTACTAGGCTACTGCATCTCCCACAATGGCATCAAGATGGACCCGGCGAAAGTCCAGGCTGTCACTGAGTGGGCACCCCCTCGGACCCGCAAGCAATTGCAAAGTTTTTTTTAGGATTGGCGAATTTCTATCGCCAATTTAGTCCCTCGTTCGCTAGCATTGCTCTGCCCATCACGAATCCCCTAAAATCAAAAGGGGGAGTTCAAACCTAGACCAGGTAAACCTTTAAATTGGACCATGGAGTGCCAGGCCGCTTTCAAGAAATTGAAGCGCCTCTTTGCAGCAGAACCCCTTTTGAAACACCCGGGCATGGATGCGCCATTTGTCGTTCACGCTGACGCCAGTGACGTGGCGGTGGGGGCAGTATTGCTTCAAAGGAAGGCTGAGGGTAGGATTGCAGCCGTGCGCTCACACCTCCCGTAAGCTTACAGAGACGGAGAGGAGATTGAATGCTTGACAGTGTCTGGACCTCTTCAGCTCCCCAGCACAAGAATTTTGATAGAAGCTCATCAAAAACTCAGAGAGGTCCAAACACGAAGCGACCAAGAGGCCAAAGACCAAGGAAATCAAATCACCATTTGGAAGAGAACCAGCCTCTCTGTCTGGGTGAATGAAGAGATTCATGGCCGGTGCGAGATGTGATTATAATCTGCAAATTATTCCCTGATTGGCTTTCTCGGAGGGGAGGCAGGAAAAAGACTCTTAATATGGGCTAATATGATGTTAACACAGCATATTAATTGGCAGTGATCCCTACAATGAGCCAGCCATAAATGAGGATTGATGCACAGACAGGAGCCTTCGCATGCTCTGATTGTAACGAACTACGGGAACCAAAGCTGTTCCTGATGGACCACCAAGCCCATCAGCCTGTTCTCACAGTGGCCACCCAACTGCACCAGGAAGCTGCCACACACACACACACACACACCTCCTGGCAGATGCCTCCAGAGGCAGCCAAGTAGAACCGTAGATCTGGCTTCCGGAAAAGGAATTTTAGCATCAGTCTCTTCCATTGGTTGTCAGCTCTTACCACTAGGAACTTCTACCTGGGGTGCAACCAAAATAGGCTTCCTTGAAATTGAAACCAACCCGTTCTGCTTGCCATTTCTGTGGCCTGTTAGCCCCAGCACACACACACACACACACCAACTTCTCTCTCCAGACTCGACAAATCCTACTGTACTGTACTGAACCAATAGTATCTAAACAGAGATGTTCTCCACTCTCTTCTAGCACTAATGAGGTTCCCTAGTTTGGGAATGAAATGTCTGCAGAAAAATAACCAACTCAGAAAGCATCAAAGACACCACAGTCTTCTTCCTCCTCTCCCCCCTCCCGCACAAACTGCCCTCTCTTCTAGCACTGCTGATGTTCCCTAGTTGGGTCATGAAATGTCTGCAACAAAACTATCAAGCTCAGAGACCACCAGGGCCCCAATGTTCAGCCCTGAGTTACCAATATTCTATTGGTACTATTTCCTTCCTTTCTTTATTAAATTTACCTGCCATCACTCCCATTATCCAAAGCCACTCTGACAGCACAACCAAAGGCAGAACACAAACCATTCGAAGTAAGAGGAAATTCGATGAAGCTTTCGTGGATGTCACGTGTTGTTACCTGCCGGAAAGGCAGAAGCGAGACCACGAGATCGAGAGGTCATTAAATGCCTGCAAGACTCAGGGCCCCCGCGCACTTAATTTACAGGAAGGGGGCGAACGAAAGATGTAGGGTCAGCTGCACGCCATCCATTTTCCTGCAGTGGATATTTTGAGTCTCTCGGGAATAGGGTGGCATACAAGTTGAATAAACCTAAGTTGAATAAACCTGATTTATTCCCTGGGATCCGAGGTGTTTATTCGACTGCCCCTTAAGCCCCTCCCAGCAGCATCCAGGCCAAACATGATCGGCATATGCAGGTGGGCTCAGGACACGGGATGCACCTGCGTGAGTCTTCCACCTTTTACCTGTAGCTACCCATTGAATAAAAGAGGTTAGGAGGCAGAAGAAAGATTTGGCTTGGACTCTTCGGCACCTGGCTGGCCGTGAGAATCTGCCTCCTTCGTTAGCAGATGCTGGGGCTGCATTCAGGGCTGGGGGCTTGCCGCCATTACTACCATTCGTCGTGCAAAAAAAAATTTGTGCGCACACCAGACACGCCCTCCGCACCTTAAAAGGTCTGTGCATGCACACAACATTAGAAAAAGGGGCGAAATTGCATTTTTCCATCGAAGGTTGTTCTGCACATGTGCAGAACAGAAAATCAAGATGGCGCCGCTGAGCATAGAACTGGTTCGGGCGCGTGTCCGGCCAAGTTACTACCTTCTCAGCTGAACCGATAGGAATCCACCACCTCTGGGCTACATGCACGGAAGACACCTCATCCAAAGATACAGAGTAACAGAGTTGGAAGGGACCTCAGGGGTCTTCTAGTCCAGCCCCTTGCTCAAGGAGGAGACCCTTTACTAAGGGTGTCGAACTCAAGGCTTGCCGGTCAAATCCGGAGCGTGGGGTGCTTATAATCTGGCCTGCAGGGCCACCCTGGAAACACCGAAGGACGGGGCCGCAGTGCCCATGCCAGTGAAAACGGAACTGGGGGGGGGAGAGGGGGCAGAGGGCTTTAGGAGGCCGTTGCAGCCAAAAGTAGAGCTTGGGAGCCTCTTTTGCTGGCAGGGAACTTGGGCCACCACAGGCGCTCCTGGCACAAGTGACGTCTAGCTAGCCACAGCCCCCATGGCCAGCCCCCCGCCCCGCCCCCCCAAGGCCAAACACAGCCTTGATGGCCCTCAATGAAATCGAGTTTGACACCCCTGCCTTCTTCCATTCCAGACAAGTGCCTGTCCCGTCTCTTATTCAAAACCTCCAGTGATGGAGCATCCACATCTTCTGGGGGCAACTTCCATGCCGCCCATTCATTGTTTTCACTGCCAGAAAATTCCCCCTTATTCCTCCAGGGTGTGTGGTGGCAAGATGCTTGCCTCTCACTCGGAAGGTTGAGAGTTCAATCCTAGGTAGCGATAGATGTTTCCCTATCAGGACACAATGAGAAAATATCTGCTGCAAACTCTGCAGAGGTGTCAGGAAGGGCATTCGGCCAGTAAATGCACAGAACCATCCAATCTACCCAGTGGTGAAATTCAATTTTTTTTACTACCGGTTCTGTGGGTGTGGCTTGGTGGGCATGGTTTGGTGGGCGTGGCACTGGAAGGATACTGCAAAATCCCTATTCCCTCCCCACTCCAGGGGAAGGATATTGTAAAATCTCCTTTCCCTTTCTACTCCAGGAGAAGGATACTGCAAAATCCCCATTCTCTCCCCACTCCAGGGGAAGGATACTGTAAAATCTCCTTTCCCTTTCTACTCCAGGGGTCAGCCAAAGGTGGCATTTGCTGGTCCTCGGAACTACTCAAATTTTCCGTTAACCGGTTCTCCAGAACCTGTCAGAACCTGCTGGATTTCACCCCTGAATCTACCCCACATGGAGGAACGACAGTCATCCAAAGGGAGTTTATCTCCAAGGGCCACCGCAGAAGCGAAGAAAGCCTGCAGAGAATTGCAGAAGGGGTTTAGGGAGTGCCTTCTCCCCGTCCTTCCTTCCTATTTGCACTCGGCATAATTCTTCCATATTAAAGTCAGCTTTAATTGCAGTGACGGATGGTGTTTATCCAGAGAGACTCGCCGTCTGTGCGTCCCTTGGCAAAAGAGAGATGACAACATCCTTGTGTGTTTCCCCCCAAGCATTGCTCCCATTTTGCTCAGTTGTCAGGTTCCACTTCCCACGTCAGCTTCTCCCTAAAGCTGGTGCCAACCAGAGTGGCTCCTTCGACAGCTTGCAGGCCCCCACCTGCCCTCCTGCCCTCCCCACGAGATGCGTGGAAGGTAACCAGGGGAGGTAGGGATATGAATGTTTATCAAGGCAGCCAGGATTTTGGAGTAAGAGCTGAAATGTGGGAAGCTCACCCCAAGCTGAATCATTTGCACTCAAGCCGCCAACTTGATTCTGCAAGAATCCAAACAAATTCAAAGTGATGGAAAATTGCTACCTAAATTCGGGTCTATTCAAATTTTCCAGGGTTTGAATAAATTCGAATGTAGGTAGGATTAGAATTACATGAATTCAATGATATTAATTCTGTGCACGTGCTATAATTATTCTTCATAGAATCATAACCCTGTTCCCGCATTTAAAATCAATTAATTTCACCATTTCCAATACATATGTATGCAGCCAGAGACAGGATCCCTTCAAAAGACCCCTCGCCCGGCAAGTCATGGAGAATGCCGCGTGTTGTATAAATTCTAAGACTCGGTTAATTAAGTTGGGTGAACACCAATAGCTGTCAGAAGACACAATGAAAACTCCTTAATTGCACATGCAGATAGATTCATTCATGGTTTCACCTGGAAACTATGAGCGTCCTATAGACCAAGCTGAATCCTGAACGCCCGGAAGCCTGGCACTCTGACAAATCAGCCATCAACAGGCACACAGAGATAATCCACATGTACACATTGTTCAAAGGAAACAATAACAAGCTATAAAAGGAAACAAAGAGAGCAGAAAATATCCTTGTCAGCAACAAACACCCAGATAAGCAGGGATTAACTCCAGACAAACAATGAGGCAGCAAAGAATACCCTAATCAAGGAACTACCAAAGAGACGAACATTTAAGCAGAGAATAATAGGGCAATCAAAGAACTACCAAGGAGACATCCACACCCCCAACAACTGGCAGGGCAAGCTAATTGCATTTGAAAGGGAACAAACTCCATGTCTGCCGTAGAACAACCAAGGGCAGAGAGCACCAAGGAACCCCCACAGGCCTCCTCCTCCTCTTCCTCTTCCTCCTTCTCCCAAACCCCATTCCCTTCCAGCACTGATGGTGTTACCTAGTTGGGTCATGAAACGTCTGCAAGAAAACCACCCAGCTCAGAGAGCACCAAGGACTCCACAGTTCTCCTGCTCCTCCTCCTCCTCTTCCTCCTCCTCCTCCTCCTCCTCCTCCTGCTCCTCCTCTACCTCCTCCTCCTCTCCACAAACATCATTCCTTTCTAGCACTGATGATGTTACCTAGTTGGGTCATGAAACGTCTGCAAGAAAACAACAAACTTCAAACAAAACCAAAGATTTCACAATTCAACCAAGAGTTACAGATTCTCTTCTCTGGGTGTTAGTTAACCAACTGGCAACCAACCTAAAGGGGATTACGTCGAGTCCCCTCCCTTGGGCTACCCTCATCCCCCATGCTGTGTGAACTGCTTGGCCAAGGGACCCCCCCCCTCCCAACCCTAATCCTTCTTCCATTTATGATGGAGAGAAAGTCCTGTAAAGGCCCCAGGATGACAAGGCCTCTCTAGCAGGCCCATCTCTGGAGCTATTTTACTTTTCAGCACCCCCTCCCCAATGCTCCCACAGCTACGGAGGAGGAGGCAGAAAGGGTGGGGAAGGGTCCCCTCCAGCTGTAGATTCCTCCAGAGGGAGGGAGGGGAGCAGCAGGGAAAGGACCACTTTCTTGGCGGCAGCAGCATGGAAGAGGACAGCCTGATGGGCAACTGAGGCTTGTGAGGTGTGGATGTGGCTCCTGGGAGACCCAGAGGTTGTGGTGTCACTTCTCCCTGCTTACAAAGACATCCACACGCAGACATGCCTTTGTCTATTCCTCCACGTCTGTCCTTTCTTTTCTCTCTCCCTCCCTCTTTTCTTCCTTCATTCTTTCCTTTCTCTGTCATCTTGTTTCTTTCTCTTTCATTTCTGTTTTCCTTCTCTTCCTTCCTTCCTTTTTCCCTTTCTTTCCCCTACTTCATACCTACCTTTCTTTCATCTTTCTTTCCTCTGTCTTTCTTTCATGAAGTGATAACCAAAATAACTTTCAAAGCTCCCTAGAGTATCTGGACCATTTCTGTTCTTTCCTTTATGGGTTTTTTCCTTCCATTTTTTGTGGCATTCTCCAAAGGGCAGCTGCTCTTAAAGGAGGCCTTTTCCCAGAGCCTGGGGGAGACGGGCCCAGGACCTTCACTCCATTAAACAAGCTCCCATTTCCGCTTGTTTCCATCCATGATCTCCTCTTCCATTTTGGACTGATTGACCTATTTGCACTCAAAAGGTCCTTACCAAGAATTTCTTTGGCCCATTTCAATCATGGCTTGGGCGGGGGGGGGGGGGCGTGTCTGCCAGGCTGGCACTGCCTTGGAGGAGAGAGAGGGAAAGAAGGACGGAGGGAGGGGGGGGTGACTGGACAGTCATTTGTCTGAAACGGTACAGGCCTGGGGTCAGGATGGGGAACCCATGCAAAGCCCCCTCTGCAGGGACTTGAGCCGTTGCCCCACCTGGCATGCATGCATCCCTCCTGCCAGCCAGCTGATTTCCGAGTCTCTCCTGTGAATGCAGGGGGAGGTGGGGCGTATGCAGGAGATGTGTGCGCATGTAGGGGGGGAGCACAGGGGTGCAGCGCTCTCCCCCTGTGCCCACTTTTGGCCCCAGGAGGCTGCAGGGAGGCCTGCTAGGCCCCAAACGGGGTGTGTGGGGGCTTTGTACACATATGCACAGGGGGGGGACATTGCATTATGGGCGTGGGCACGTGCACACGCTTTTGGCAGGCGTTGACAATAAGGTTATACCCATCAGTGTGCTAGGGACTCCTGTTTGAACAGGGGGTTGGACTAGAAGGCCTCCAAAGTCCCTTCCCTCTCTGTGATTCTGCCTTGGTGGCGATCGGCTGGCGGAGGGAGGCAGAGCATGGATTGCCAGCCACTGCAGGGCTGCCGGAGAACGTCTGAAACGTTGAACTGTGCCCGGGATTACAAGCGCTTGCCCTCTTGCGGCAATCGTGAGGCGCTGGTGATGGGACTGTTTATTGGCTGGCATCAGGCGTCCTCCGCCAGGGAGGGAAGGAGGCTTTGCTCTCCCCTCTGCCAGTGGGTGTCCCGGGAGCCTTGATCTCTTTGGCGGTTTTGGATTTGTCCTTTTTGATATAACTGTTGACTTGGTTGAAGAGCTGTGATCTTCCCTCTCCGGCTCTTCCCCGCGATCTCCCGCTGCCTTAAATTGAATTTGGATAAGGCTCTTTCCCCCCCCCCCTCTCCTTCTGATCATCCTTTTCTTCGCTCGAGTCCTCCTCTTGTCTTTTTGAGTTCTCAAGGCTGGCAGCTGCCAGGCCCACGGGGAGGACGGGGGGGGGGCTTGATTTGGGAGTTCTTACTGGCGCACAGCTTCCTTTGAAGATTTTATTTGATTAAAAGCACCAAAACGTGAAAATTCCTATTCTGAATGTCTGGAGAATTCACCCACTGAGGCAACTGAACAATTCATATCTTAATGGTGTCATATATGGATTGTTTTAGTTATTTCTGTCTCTGCCTCCTTCCCTCCCTCCCTCCTTCCCTATCTACGTACCTATCTATATCTATCTGGCTGTCTGTCTGTCTATCTATCCACCTCACTCACTTATCTATCTATCTATCTATCTATCTATCTATCTATCTATCTATCTATCTATCTATCTATCTATCCACCTCATTCACTTCTCTATCTATCTATCTATCTATCTATCTATCTATCTATCTATCTATCTATCTATCTATCCACCTCATTCACTTCTCTATCTATCTATCTATCTATCTATCTATCTATCTATCTATCTATCTATCTATCTATCTATCTATCTATCTATCTATCTATCCACCTCATTCACTTCTCTATCTATCTATCTATCTATCTATCTATCTATCTATCTATCTATCTATCTATCTATCTATCTATCTATCTGTCTATCCACCTCACTCACTTCCCTATCTATCTATCCATCCATATCTATCTATCTATCCATCCATCTATCAAATTTGTATCCTGCCCACCCCACTGTCAGACAATTCTAGGTGCTTACAACATTGTAAAAACAAAAATACAAAATATGAAGAATCTGAAGAATGAATGGCAATTGGGACGTTAAGAATCAGAATGCAAAGGGGGCTTTTATCTTCTCTTTCATCCAGTAACCAGAATGGGACAATCCCATTGGGGTCCCAGGCCAGGTGGGTGGGTGGCGTCAGACATGAAAGGCCAGTTAAACGGAGGAATTGCTAAAGAGCCTGTGTGCAGGAATCTCCTCAACTCTCAGCGCCTGTTGAAGTGAGATCAGTCAACAGAATTCAGGGGGGTTCCTTGGACTTACTGGCTACGTAGGGATGCGAGGCTGGTTCCTCTTTTAACTCCGCCCCCCCGCAGCTTCTGCCACTCCTCCTAGTACAGCAGCTGCTTGAAGCAGACGTTGACAGATGTGTTACAGGCCCACAGATCCCCTCCGAAGCGACATTTCTCTTTTCAATTCAGAGGGTCGCACCTCCCTAGCAGGAAACCTTTTCCAAAGTATCCCCAGGTGTTCTGGCCTTAATTCCAGCCACGTTTCTGCTGGCACCCATATTTCCCCCTTTTCTTAACCACTGGCTATTTTTTATAATACCCAGCCCCAGCTAGTCTCCATCTTCCTTTTGCAGCTTCCAACTGTGGTCTGGGGGATGCTGGGATCTGAATTTCCCAGATCTTATACTTGCCAAGGTTAAGAAACACTGGGTGACATTTTTGGGGGGCCCCCAGAGCTATGATGAGGCTTTGGACACGAGTCTCAGTTTCCCCCTAAAATGGGGACGAATGAAGGATGTGATGTACGGATTCCTTGTGAGTCCCTTGAATTCCTTGCCGTGATTAATTCTTAAATGTAGAGTTTAACCTTCAAGCCTGCAAGGACGCTCTGGAAGGGGAGCTCACAGACAGACCCAGAGCAGGAATCAATATGCATAGACGTGCCTAATGATGGCTGGAGAAAGGAGACATTGCTCTCCTCTTGGGGGCCAGATGGAATATCTCAGTCCGCGATCGGAGCCCGGCAGAGCTGCCAGCCAGGACTCTTCCGCCTTTCACGGCCGCCGGGGGCCTTTAAAGAAGCCACACAGGCCCCAGATTAAGCCCTCCGCCCCTCCCCTACCGAATCGGTGACGCAGATGGCCCAGATGGTGCCCAACAGACCCTCCGTTGCGCAAACGGCTATCGTGGCAAAGGAAGCATCTCGGTTTGATGTTCATTAATTTAACCCTGTTAAGGTCAAGTCCATGTTGAGCAGGATGAGAGCCAGTTTGGTTGCAGAAACAGCACCGGACAGACGGAAGGAGCTTCTGGAAGGCAGAAGGGGAGAGAGAAAGAGATGGGGGGTGGAGGGAGGTCTTTGGATGCCTCTCCCCCTAAGGACATCTTGCACAGAGGAATTTGGGGTGAATCCTCTATCTCTGCGACCCATTCCCTCAGCTGTCTGGCCATCAGTCGGGGATCCTGGGTCACCAGATGGCTGGATTTCATGGCAAAGGCGGGACTAGAACTCACCTTCTCCCGGTGATTGGCCCAAAGTCACCCAAACAGCTTTCATAGCTAAAAGCTAAGAGAATAGAACTAGACCTTGGTTCAATCTCCTTCTCTCAGCCTAGCCCACCTCATAGGGTTGTTGTTGTGGGGGTAACGGGAGGGGGAGGGGGTGTGGGATATGTTCTCCGCCTTGAGTTATTTGTATAAATAATAAAGGCAGGATATAAGGAGAAAAAATGCATAAATATCCCCTTCCCACTTTTCTTTTTGCTGGCAAGGGCCAGGCCGCTATGCCCCTCTCCCTCTGGTCCTTGGCATTTCTCTGCTGCGGCTCTCCCTGTGCCAGGGAGCGTCTGGCTGCTTGCCAGTCCTTGAAGCATGCCCAGGTCTCAGAGAGCCTTTGAAACGTCCGACCACTGTGTCCTTCAGGCTGCAGAGCCCAGGCAGGGGAGGGGAGGGCTCAAGGGCTGCTCTGGCCCTTTGCAAAGGGAGGGAAAGGAGAGGTTAACAGATTGAGATGATGATGGAGAAGGAGATGGAGATGGTGATGGAGGTGATGCAGATGGAGATGCAGAAGGAGATGGTGATGAGATGGAAATAATGACGCTGATGTAGACAGTGATTGAGATGGTTATGGAGAGATGGAGATGGAAAAGGAGAGGTTAACAGAGATGGAGATGTTGATGGGGATGGGAATGGGAATGGGAATGAGATGGAAATAGTGATGCTAATGGAGACAGAGATGGAGACGGAGAAGATGATGGAGAGGGAAGCTCTTTGTGGGGGTTTTGTCTTTTTTTTAAAGAAAGATTTTGGTAATCACTAGCTTTTAAAAAAAGCACACAAATCTACAGATGCAATCTATTTTCTCCCTCCTTTTTTGAAGCTCAAACAGATGGGAACATTAGTAAGGGGAGTTTGCACATGCCTCATGCTGTTTCCTCCTCTGTGCAAGGGATGGCTTGATGTAGGGGACCCTTGAATGAGAGTCTTCTCATCTGGGGACCCCATTGGTGGAACCTGCTCCCCAAATCTCCTGTCTTTGGGGCGCAAAGCAGAAGATCCCCTTTTCCATTCCAGACATCCAGGGCAAAATCCGTGTGATGTTTACATTTCCCCTTATGATGTATTGATCTCCTTTTTAGATCCGTGTTTTCATGAGCGAGTTGTTTTATTAGTTTGTTAGCCACTCAATAAATGTTTATTCTGAAGGGGGATGGCATTCCGTGTTTTTGAAATAAATACATCAACAAGGGGGGCTACACAGCTTTCTCTGCCATCCTGAGTCTTCTGGACTTGACAGAGGAAATAATAAAGTAGAGTAGAATAGAATAGAATAGAATAGAATAGAATATGAATATGAATATGAATTAGGAATGGAATGGAATAGAATAGAATAGAATATGAATTAGGAAGAGAGTAGAGTAGAGTAGAGTAGAGTAGAGTAGAGTAGAGTAGAGTAGAGTAGAGTAGAGTAGAGTAGAGTAGAGTATGAATTAGGAATGGAATGGAATAGAATAGAATATGAATATGAATTAGGAAGAGAGTAGGGTAGGATAGAGTAGAGTAGAATATAAATTGGGAATAGAATGGAATGAAATATGAATTAGGAGTAGAGTAGAATAGAATAGAGTAGAGTATGAATTGGGAATGGAATGGAATAGAATATGAATTAGGAGTAGAGTAGTTGAGCGTAGAGTAGAATAGAATGGAATGGAATGGAAATTAGAACAGAACGAAATGGAACAGAAGAGAAAGTCAGACATTTGGAGAGTTTGATCCATTATATGACTTTCCTTCACACTGTTGTTAAGCGAGTCACTGCAGTTCTTTAGTTAGTAACACGGCTGTTATGCCAACCTGGCTTCCCCATTGACCTGGCTTGCCAGGAGGTCGCAGAAGGGGATCACATGACCCCGAGACATTGCAACCGTCATAAGTACGAGTCGTTTGCCGAGCGTCCGAATGTAAATCACGCGAGCCCAGGGATGCCGCAACACACTTTCAAAGTGTGAAACATAGTCATGAGTTTTTTTCAGTGGCGTTGTCATTTCGAACGGTCAGTGAATGAACTGTTGTAAGGCGAGGACTACCTGCATCCTGATAGTCTCTTGGAGTTGCAAGTGAAAAGAGCTTGAAAGTCGAAAGCCAAGAGAAAGGAAGTTCTCTTCTGTTTCCTTTTAAGCTGCTCCTCAAAGCCAAATTTCTCGGAGAAGTTGGCCGGTTGTCATTTTTGTTTGCCAAGTGTTATTTTTCCCCTCGCTTCGTCTCTGAGATACGCCTGGATGCCTCCTCAACCCCCAGCCTTAGACTCTGGGCCCTTCCCAGCCACCAGGACGTAACGCAGAGCATAAAAACCCATAAAACACCCATAAACATTATAAAAATAAATCCAGGATCAATGCGACATTAAACAATTACCAGGCGCCGTACGGAGCTGCTGCTGCACCCTCTCTGGCCACCTGTTCTCCATAAAACCATTGGAAAAGCAGGGACTTTGGCCACTTCCAAAACGAAGGCCAGCTGGGGGCCCTTTGAGTTGGGGAGGGAGGGGTGCATATTTGATGGGGGGGCAGCCATGGCCAAGGGCTGCTTCCAACTCCAGATTATTTCAGGAATAAGGAGGGCCGCATTCGCACCACGCAGATAAATCGGCTGGCTAAATTAATCCGTTTTCTGGGTTTGCCCATCTGACGAAGCAGAAAAAATAAAGCTGAGTTGGCATTCTCTGCCAACTGCCAAGAGGAAAAATAAAATTAAAAAACCTAGGATTCATTGATTTCGGAAATGCATATACTGTCGCTGTGGGAGTTAAATATATATAACTCTGGATGGCAAAAATCCATAGGGAAATGTTTTTTTAAAAAGAACCATTTAAACTAGGTTCAGGATGTTGTGTGAAGATCCGACCCAGGTCTCCTCCAGGGTAGGGGCTTCAGGGCAATAATCTGAAGAGAATCTGCCCCCTCTTCCTGAAAGAGACCCCCGGGAAGGCTCGTTTCAGCTTCCTAGGTGGGCAACGATGGTGCAAGACATTTACAGATTACAGATTTACAGAGTTAGAAGGGACCTCGGAGCGTCAGGCTTCCAAAGAGCATTCAAAATTAAATCAGAGTCCGAGGCAAAGGATTCCTCAAAGTTCCAACTGATTTAGAGAGCCATGTTGGCCCATCTGGGAAAACCCGAATCTGAAAGCTTCCCAGTTTCCCCCACCTTCCCCCACCCCGTTGAAAGTTCAAGATCTTCCCCCCATATCCACAAGTCCATCCCATGGCCCTATCTCTCACTGCCATGCTGGCAGTTCCACCCATCCAGTTCCGGTCAGGTGCAGAGGTGCAAAGACAAAGGATGACCTTGGCTTTCTAGAAAGGATTTTGTTATGGCTACATAGCATCTAACTCCATACAATCCCCTCTCCCATTTTCCCACCATAGAAAATGCATAGTAGCAATAGCAATAGCAGTTAGACTTATATACGGCTTCATAGGGCTTTCAGCCCTCTCTAAGCGGTTTACAGAGAGTCAGCATATCGCCCCCAACAACAATCCGGGTCCTCATTTCACCCACCTCGGAAGGATGGAAGGCTGAGTCAACCTTGAGCCGGTGAGATTTGAACAGCCGAACTGCAGAACTGCAGTCAGCTGAAGTAGCCTGCAGTGCTGCATTTAACCACTGCGCCACCTCGGCTCTTAATCTTAATTAGTAGAATAATGGAAAGTGTGGCAAGCCAAGGATCCAAAAGAAATGATGGTTGCGGGCCTGACCCTTTGTAGGTCATCTAATCCAACCCCCCATCCATATCTCTTCTTGGGCACAGCTGTTCTATTCCTGCCAGCTTCTGTTGCCCATGGGGGGGGGATAAAGGGGGTGCTAGCAAGGCATCTTGCACCCCTGCCCAGTGAAAGAGCAAGCTGTGAGCCCCCTCCCCTAAATGCCTTCTTCCACGGGAGATCTCTGCTCTGCTCAGGACCCCCTCGGAGGACACAGGCGATCCTCGGCTTAAAGCCATTCATTGAGTGGCCGCTTGAAGTTACAACAACACTGGAAAAAGTGACTTATGACCACTTTTCATACTTATGTCCATTGCACACACACACACCCCCGCCATGATTCATGTGAAAAAAATCCAGACTTTTGGCAACTGGCATGGACTTATGACGGTCGCAAGTATCCCAAGGTCACGTGGTCAAGATTTTGTAACCTTCCCAGCCAGTTTCCGACAAGCAAAGTCGATGAAGGAAGCGAGGTTTGCTTAACGACCACTTGGTTCGCTTAACAACGGTAGTGACTCGCTTAGCAACTGTAGCAAAAGCAGCTCGTGAAATGGAGCGGAGTTCCCTTTGCATTGATTTATTCGCATCTCATACTTCTGAACTGCCCCCCTGCCTCCCACTTAACAAACGCCTTGCTTAGAAGTGAAAATGTGGGGCTTCCGTTGTAAGTTGAGGACTATCTGTATGCTTGCTCGCAACAACGCAACAACGCAAGAGGCACCCAGTGTTTAGTGCCAGCCTTCAGACGGGCACTTCCCAGGCCCACTGGGCAAGAAAATGCCCGGGAACCCTGACTTAAAACGCAGACGCCCCCCCCCCTCGAAAACCCCTTTCTCCATCACTGCCGGCTACTCATCTCTTCCCCCTCCCCCCAAATCTGGCCTGCCTCCAAAAGCAGCATTAACCCCCCCCCTCCCTTCCTCTATTGATTGGGCTTCGCTATTTGATCTTCCTCTTCTAATGCAAAGCTCTTAATTGGCATGGGAAGGAGGGGGGGGGACAGGATGAGAGGGGGGAGGGGGGAGGGGGGCACTCGGAGAAATGCTGAGTTGGTCTCAATAAAGGAGAATATTTGTAGCTCAGGGTTGAAATGAGGGGTCCTGGGTGCTCTCTCTGAGCTTGCTTCCTTTCTTGCAGACGTTTTATTAGCCAAGCTAGGTAACGTCATCAAGGGCTGGTAAGGAGTGTTGGGGGGGGGGTTTGCTGTCAGTTTATTTCCTAGTGGCGTCCCTGTCTGTGTGTGGGGGGGGGCAGTCTGAGAAATCCTTTGCTTGAGCTCTTGACTGATGGGTCTTTGGCAGTTTCTTGGTTGAGGGGTTAATTTTCTGCTGGGGGGATTTCTTGGATTGGGGGGCCAGGAGGGGGGGGTGAAGACCGACTTCAGCTGCCACTCTGGACTTGGATGGATGAGATGGATGGAGGGGGAGGTAAGCACGAAGGAAATACAACGAAGAAGGTACAAAGAAGGGAATTTAAAAGACAATCAACAGTCACACGATTCGAGAGGGGAAGGGAACTCGTCACCCCCAGGCCTGCCGACACAGCCAGGTTTTAACGGCTTTCCGGAAGGCCTGGAGAGAGGTGAGGGTCCGAATCCCTGTGGGGAGTTCATTCCAGAGGGCCGGAGCAGCCACAGAGAAGGCCCTCCCCCGGGTAATAGCCAGGTAGCATTGGCCAGTAGATGGGATTCGGAGGAGGCCTAATCTGTGCGATCTAATGGGTCTGTGGGAGGTAATTGGCAGCAGGCGGTCTCTCAAGTACCCAGATCCAATACCATGAAGGGCTTTATAAGTGACGACTAGCACCTTGAAGCGTATCCGGAGACCAATCGGTAACCAGTGCAGCTCGCGGAGAATAGGTGTAACGTGGGTGTACTGAGGTGCACCCACAATCGCTCGCGCGGCTGCATTCTGGGCGATCTGAAGTCTCCGAATGCTCTTCAAGGGCTGCCCCATGTAGAGCGCATTGCAGTAGTCCAGTCTAGAGGTCACAAGGGCACGAGTGACTGTTGCGAGTGCCCCAGCGTTTTCGGCATCTTCCGCGTCTTCCGTGCCTAGCAGCTCTGGGGAGGCAAGTCTCTCCAATACGCCATTGGCAGGGGTATTCTGGGGGGTTCTTACTTCTTCTGGCAGCGAAACCAGGCTCCTGGACCGGAGCTCCACCTTCTTCCAGGCTATTTCTCAAGCGGACCAAGCCGGAGCGAAAAGCTTGGCAGCCATTTTCCCACACATGCGCAATAGGAATGGATGGATGGACGGACGGATAGATACATAGGGATGGATGGATGGAAACAGAGAGATGGATGGATGGATGGATGGATAGATGATAGATAGATAGATAGATAGATAGATAGATAGATAGATAGATAGATAGATAGATAATGGGTAGATGGGTAGATAGAGGATGGATGGATGGATGGATGGATGGATGGATGGATACAGATGAGGAGAACTATGGGCTGGAACTTGATGAATTTCTTGCAGATTTTTCATGACCCAACTAGGTAACATCATCAGTCCTAGAAGGGAGGAGGACTATGGGGCCCTTGGTGCTCTCTGAGCTGGGTGGTTTTCTTGTGGACGTTTCATGACCCCATCAGGTAACATCATCAGTACCATGACTGGTTATGGCCATGTTCCAAAAGGGGGGCAGAGCAGCTCTCGCCAGTTTCCTGCTGACAAAGGATCCGGTTCAGGATTCCGGGGGGGAGGACCACCCTCCAGTCTGCAGAGAGTCACGCCGGCTGATCCTTGACTGGATTCAGATTTGGGGTGGGGGTGGGGGGGTTGGAGCGCCCCTGTCAGCTCCTGTCAGCTCCTCCTCAAACCCAGAGGCACTCAGGCCTTGCATGCAAAATGGATTTTCTGGGAATTTGCGAGGAAATCCATTCATTCGTTGGGGCTTTAAATTAATTAAAGGACCCGGAGTCTTTTTAAGGGTTTTGAACGTGGGAAAACCTGCTCTGGAGCTTCTGTGGAATTTTATGCCCAGCTGCCTCTCTGGCTGCTGCTCTTTCTAACTTGACATGTATTAAAATCCTCATAATGTAAAATACAAGTGAAAATTAAGATGGTGGGGAAATGGGGAAGGGGAGAAAAGAGAAGAGAAGGTCGTGGCGTAAGGGAAAGGGGAAAAAACGTTAATTTCCAACTTTTTTTCAGCAAAATAGAAAACTAATAGTAAAGTTACAACTTTTCAACTTTCCACTTTTACTTACTGGGTAAATATTAGCCATTTCTATAACAACAAAGGGATCCGGAGGCTCAGTGGCTAAGACGCAGAGCTTGTCGATCAGAGAGGTCGGCAGTTGGGCGGTTCGAATCCCCAGCGCTGCATTATGGAGTGAGCTCCCGTTCCTTGTCCCAGCTTCTGCCAACCTAGCAGTTCAAAAGCACGTAAAAATGCGAGTAGAAAAATAGGAACCACCTTTGGTGGGAAGGGAACAGCGCTCCGTGCGCCTTCAGTGTTTAATCATGCCGGCCGCATGACCACGGAGACGGTGCTGGCTCTTTGGCCTTGAAATGGAGATGAGCACCGCCCCCTAGAGTCGGGAACGACTAGCACATATGTGCGAGGGAACCCTTTACCTTTGCCTTTTTATAGCAACAAACTAATCCTTAAATCCCCGAGTCAAAATTTCATTTTTTTCGCACTTCAAGCGCAACGTCTTGAAGCCATTTCCAAGTAGAAAAAAAAATCTGGGTACAGTATATTCTTTCCTTTGATTAAAACGGTTCGTTTTTCCTTTTTCTTCCCCATAAAGGTTGCTGGCTTTGCAGGTGGAGCCTCTTCCTTACATGGTTCCTCTTGTCTTGAAGATGGCAGACAAGGATGGGGGGGCTTGGAAATCTCCCTCCCCCAAAGAGTCTGGGGTGTGTAGCCCCTGGCCTTGTAGCCCCTGGAGGGAGGCTCTCGTTGGCATTTTTATTGTCTGGAAATTGGGGCTGTGGTTTTAATCACTCTGCCAGCTGGCAGAATCTTTAAAAGTCAAGATAGTTTGATGACCTGAACACAGCTAATCGGTTTTAGGGCAGCCATACAGGAGAGAATAGAATAGCAGAGTTGGAAGGGACCTTGGAGGTCTTCTAGTCCAACCCCCTGCCTAGGCAGAAAACCCTTATACCATTTCAGACAAGTGGTTATCCAACATCTTCTTAAAGACTTCCAGTGTTGGAGCATTCGCAACTTCTGGAGGCAAGTTCTGTTCCGCTAATTCATTGTTCTAATTGTCAGGAAATTTCTCCTCAGTTCTAGGTTGCTTCTCTGCTGGATTAGTTTCCACCCATTGCTTCTTGTTCTACCCTCAGGTGCTTTGGAGAATAGGTTGAACTCCCTCTTCTTTGGTCCAGCCCCTCAAATATTGGAAGACTGTTATCATGCCTCCCCTGGTCTTTTTTTTCATTAGACCAGACATACCCAGTTCCTGCAACTTTTCTTTATATGAGTCTTTCTTTCTTTCTTTCTTTCTTTCTTTCTTTCTTTCTTTCTTTCTTTCTTTCTTTCTTTCTTTCCTTTCCTTTCCTTTCCTTTCCTTTCTTTCCTTTCTTTCCTTTCTTTCTTTCCTTCCTTTCTTTCTTTCTTTCCTTTCCTTTCCTTTCTTTCTTTCCTTTCTTTCTTTCTTTCTTTCCTTTCTTTCTTTCTTTCCTTTCTTTCTTTCTTTCCTTTCTTTCTTTCTTTCCTTTCTTTCTTTCTTTCTTTCTTTCTTTCCACTAGGTGTTTTCTTAAAGGATTTCCAAGTTATCCTTTCTTTCCAGGGAGTGTTTATTTAAGGTTCCTACCAGCCTAGGATCGCTTGGTGGTCTCCCATCCTAGCTACACCCAGAGCTTTAGAAACTCAGCCAACCTCAGCCTAACGCTGTCACTTTTTATCAGGGGCCACCTGGGAAGTGGGGATGGGGACATTTAGAAGCCATCAGAAGTCATTCCGAAGAAAGTTAGGAGAAAAGAGAATTTCATCGGCTGCTGCAATTCAAAAAACAAGCCGCCTTGATAGAAAAGGCGTTCGACCTCACTGAGGCTTCCTTTCAGTTCTCGTTCTCCGTTACCCTTCGGTTTCCGTCTGTTCCTGGATCTTCCGTCCTGAGATTTGCTTTTTTCTTCCTTCTTGCAAAGGGCATGGAAATGGGTTCCTGGGCTTTTATTTTTTTACGGAATGCCACTTGCATTTTCTAGATTTTCGATTTCCGTCTCCTGCAATTTCTGGATGCTGATGTCCCTTCACTGCCTCTCTGCCTCAATCACGCGTACAAGAGATCGCCCCGTACTGAAGCTTGTTAGCTTAAATCAGTGTTTCTCAATCTTGGCCATTTTAAGATGGGTGAACTTCAACTCCCAGAATCCCCCAGCCAGCTAGGCTTTCCTGCTTTGCAAAGCCACCTATGCTATGCCACTTTACAAAGCATTCGGCAGGTTCTGACCAGTTCTGGAGAACCGGTAGCAGAAAGTTTGAGTAGTTTGGAGAACCGGTAAATACCACCTCCGACTGCCCCCCTCCCCAATCTATTCTCTGCCTCCTGAGGGAATGGGGATTTTGCAGTCTCCTTCCCCTGCCACGCCCAACAAGCCATGCCCACAGAACCAGTAGTAAAAAAAAATTGAATCCCACCACTGCCAATATGACCACATTTGGAATATTGCATCCAGTTTTGGTCACCACAATTTTGAAAAAAGATGTTGAGACTCTGGAAAGAGTGCAGAGAAGAGCAACCAGGATGATTAGGGGTCTGGAGGCTAAAACATATGAAGAACGGTAGCAGGAACTGGGCATGGCTAGTTTAATGAAAAGAAGGACTAGGGGAGACATAATAGCATCTTCTAATATCTGAGGGGCTGCCGCAGAGAGGAGGGAATCA
The DNA here is from genome assembly GCF_051295495.1 of Thamnophis sirtalis. Lineage (NCBI taxonomy): Eukaryota > Metazoa > Chordata > Lepidosauria > Squamata > Natricidae > Thamnophis > Thamnophis sirtalis. The sequence goes on along the minus strand of NW_028261385.1, from coordinate 235,100 downwards.
ACCTATTCTCCAAAACATTGGAAGAGAAGAGGAGAAGCAATGGATGGAAACTTATCAAGGAGAGAAGCAACCTAGAACTAAGGAGAAATTTCCTAACGACAAAAGCAATCAACCAGTGGAACAGCTTGCCACCAGAAGTTGTGGGTCCGCCATCCCTGGAGGTTTTTAAGAAGAGGCTGGGCAGTCATTTAGGGTAGGGTCTCCTGCTTGAGCAGGGGGCTGGACTAGAAGACCTCCAAGGTCCCTTCCAACTCTAGTGTTCTGTGTTTTAAATATTGGCTTGAGATAGACGTGTTTTGCCAGATCAGAGACTTGTGTCCGGTTTGAAGGCTGGAGCGGAGCAACATTTTTCTCTTCTGTGCGAAGATTGGCCAATGTCCGTTAGATAAACAGAAATGATGATCATCCTCTTAATATCAGTCTACTAATTGCCTAGCTTGGACCGTGGAATTGACAGACGATTAATGGAATTGTTAATGGCTTGGAAATTGAACAAGCTTGCTTGCAGGGATTCCCATCTCCGTGACACGATGGATGAATAACCCAGGAAGGCCGCTAAAAATTAAAATGCCGTTTGTTATTATCCACTTGGCCAAATGTCAGCGTTTGCAGTCAGGAAGAGACCAAGCCTGTCTGCTGGCCCGGTGGCTTCTCTTTGCATAAAGCCGGATTTCATACGGAGGAGAAATTAAGGTACTTTACAAGGTAGGGAAGAGGGGATAGAGGTGATTTATACATCTAATTTAAGGGGATTGCAAGGGTGACGGAGAATAATATTAGGATTAGCTTTCGGTGCTTCTTGGCCAGACCATCACTCCACTGATAAACATAGAAAGCTAATAATTCCACCGAAAAGAAGGGAGAGAAGCAGAGATTTGGGGAAGATTAACTTCGTTCGATAATAGAGTAGCGAGACGTAAAGAAGGCCAGCAGAACACCTCCATGCCCTGAAGGGAGCCCTTGACATGGACTGTCCGAGTGGACAATCACTTAAATAGGAGCCAGCCGTGGGCAGCAGCTGCCAAAAAAGCCAACACAGTTCTAGGCTAAACAGAGGGAGAGAATCAAGATCACGTGAAGTGTTAATACCACTTTATAATGCCCTGGTAAGGCCACACTTGGAATACAGCATTCAGTTTTAGTCTCCACGATGTAGAAAAGATGTGGAGACTTTAGAAAGAGTGCAGAGAAGAACAATAGAAGATAATTAGAATAGAATAGCAGAGTTGGAAGGGACCCTGGGGGGGTCTTCTAGTCCAACCCCCTGCTCTGGCAGGAAACCCTACAGCACTTCAGACAGATGGTCCTCCAATCTCTTCTAAAAAACATCCAGTGTTGGAGCATTCACAACTTCTAAAGGCAACTTCTGTTCCACTAATTCCTTGTTCTCATTGTCAGGACATTCCTCCTTGGTTCTAAATTGCTTCTCTCCTTGGTGAGTTTCCACCCATTGCTTCTTGTCTTGACCTCAGGTGCTTTGGAGAATAGCTTGACTCCCTCTTCTTTGTGAGAGATACTGGAAGGCTGCTATCATGTCTCCCCTGGTCCTCCTTTTCATTAAACTAGAGGTACCCAGTTCCTGCAACCGTTCATCGTATGTATTCGCCTCCAGTCCTGTAATCCTCTTTCTTGCTCTTCTCTGCACTCAGTGGTTCCCAAAGAGGCAGAGGGCGGCAGGGGGTGCTAAGAGGCAGGGGAGATGGCAGAGGAGTGCTGGAGGTGGCCCCCTCTAGAGTCTCCACATCTTTTTTTACAGCATGGTGACCAAAACTGAATGCCGCATTCCAAGTGTGGCCTCATCAAGGCCCTATAAAGTGGTATTCACTCTTCACAATTAAGGGACTGGAAGCTAAAACATATGAAGAACGGTTGCTGGAATTGGGGATCTCCAGTTTAATGAAAAGAAGGACTAGGGGAGACATGATAGCAGCCTTCCAATATCTCAGGGGCTGCCACAAAGAAGAGGGAGTCAAGATATCCTCCAAGGCACCTGAAGGCAGGGGGAGAAGTGATGGATGGAAACTAATCAAGAAGAGAAGCAACCTAGAACTAAGGAGGAATTTTCTGACAGTGGAACAGAAGCCACCTTCAGAGGTTGTGGCTGCTTCATCACTGGAGGCTTTCAAAAAGAGACTGGACAATCATCTATCTGAAATGGTACAGGATCTCCTGCTCAAGCAGGGGGTTGGACTAGAAGACCTCCAAGGTCCCTTCTAGCTCCATTATTCTGTGACCTGTGGCTTATAAGCGCAATTGAGCTTGATCCGAAAGGGAAAGGCATAGGTGTCAGTGAGGGGCCTGGGAAGGCTCGCATGATGCCCATTCAACCTCTTGATCTCGGCTTGTAATTACTGGTGGTGGTTTGTGGTTCAGCCCGTGGTAGGAGGGCATTCCTTCTCCTAACTAGTGGGGGGCATGTGGTTGACTGCTGTGGCTTGCCACCTACATTATGTGGAACAATTTACTTAATGTAGAACCCCCCCCTCCCTCCACAAAAGAAGCCCTCTTGCTTGGAGACTCATCTTTTTGGGGGAAAGAGCATCTTCGGCCCTTCCCCCATGGAAGACCCCCAACACTTAAGTCAGCCCCCAGAGAACATCAAGGGCGAAGTGGAGTCCTTGGTGCTCTCTGGGCTCGGTTCGTTTTACTGGTGGTGTTTCATTAGCTGACTAGGTAATATAATCAGTGCTAGAACGGAGGGGAGTTTGCTCTCTATTTATTGGGCTTGCATGGTCAGTGTTATTTTCTTCTTCCTTGATTAAGCTGTTGTTTATTGTTTGATTGATTGTTTGTCTGAATTGGTAGTGGCCTTATTGAGTTATTGTTTTCTGCTTCATTGTTTGTCTGGTCTTAATCCCTGCTTATCTGGATGTTGCCTGCCAGACAGAATATATTCCGATCCTTTTGTTTGCGTCTTACGCCTTTTTATGCTCTCCTTTGAGTGGTGTGCAGTCTCTATTTATTTCTCTGTGTCTGTTGATGGCTGATTTGCCTGGAAGCGCCAGGGGCCCAGAAACCCCCTCCCCCCATCTTGGATTTAGCTTGGCCTCGGATGCTGACGGTTTCCCAGCTGAAACTGTGGTTTGAGTGGGTCCATCAGCCGGGCAACTAAGAGGCCTTTGGACTGCTAGTTGGTGCTCATGGATACCATGAACATGCCGATTCTGTTTGTCTTGTAATTTCATTGGGTGTATATTTGTATTTGATGGTTTTAATGTTTCTTTATGCTGTATGCCACCCAGAGTCTCTTAGATTTAGATTTAGATTTAGATTTATTTTATTTGTATGCCGCCCTTCTCTGAGAGGGACTCAGGGCGGCGAACAACTCAAAAGGGGAAAAGGGGAGCATAGAACACAATACAAGTAGCTAAAATAGCCAAGAATCACACAACCACACAAGTCGAGAGGGGAGGGGAACTCATCACCCCCAGGCCTGCCGGCACAGCCAGGTTTTGACGGCTTTTCAGAAGGCCTGGAGAGAGGTGAGGGTCCGAATCTCTGTGGGGAGTTCGTTCCAGAGGGCCGGAGCAGCCACAGAGAAGGCCCTCCCCCCGGGTAGTAGCCAGATGATATTGGCTGGTAGACGGAACCCGGAGGAGGTCGACCCTGTGTGATCTAATGGGTCTTTGGGAGGTAATTGGCAGCAGGCGGTCTCTCAAGTGAGAAATGAGATGGGCAGAACATGAATTCAGTAATAAATAAAGTAAGTAAAAATGGATACACCCTGGCAGTCTTCAGCCTGTCTGTCCTACGTGGTGGCTGTTACCAGTGGGGGGATCCTAACTGGTTTACTACTGGTTGGCTCATGCTGACGTGCAATGCTTCTGTGCATGCGCAGAAGTGTCCGGGCAGGTGGGTGGAGCCTCCCACCACCACCACTACTGGTTCGGCTGAACGGGGCCGAATTGGGAGCAACCCGCCTCTGGCTGTTACCCTTCAACCCTGAGCTACAAATATTCTCTTCTATTGGTCACACACACACACACAACCACACACACAGACAGTCAAGTCAAAGAGCAGGCGGTTGGTTGTATTGCTTCTTAGAAGAAATTGGAAATATTCTCAGTTGCAGCCATCAGAGCCTGGAAATCTAATTCTCTCTCCCTCCACCCTCTCTCTTTCCTTCTCTTCCACTCTCTCTTCCTCTCTCTTTCCTTTCTCTCTTTCTCTCTCTCTTTTCCTCTCTCTTTCCCTTCTCTCTTTCTCTCTCTCTCTTTTCCTCTCTTTCCTTTCTCTCTTTCTCTCTCTCTCTCTTCCTCTCTCTTCCCTTCTCTCTTTCTCTCTCTCTCTTTTCCTCTCTCTCTCTCTCTTTCTCATTTTTCCCTCTTTCTCTGTTCCTCTTCTCTCCCTCTTCTCCTCCCTCTCTCCCCCTTTCCTTCTCTCTGTTTCTGCCCCCCACAGCGCCCCCCCGGGAGCCCAGCCTGATGTGCCGGTCCAACAACTACCCCATTGGCTTCTACTGCAGCTGGCACCTGCCCAGCCCCACCTACATCCCCGACACCTTCAACGTCACCGTCATGTAAGTGGGTCTTCGGACCGGCGAGAGAGAGAGGAAGCCGGGATCACACTAAGCCCCATCCGGTGGGAGAGGAGAAGCTCCCAGTGCCAACGCTTTGGGGTTCCGTCCGGTCTCCTCTCCAGCCATCTGGGCCTTGAGCCTAGAACCCCAGAGGGGGGGGGGGAAAGGGGGCAGAGGGCAATCCTGGTCCTGCCCAGGGGTCCCATTTCATACTGGGGGCCAAAAGGCATCTTCCAGGCTCCTGCCTTGTTTCCCAAAGAAAGAGACCGAGAGGGGAAAGTCGTTTTATTGCCCTGCCTTCAGAGAGCTCGGATGCAAAGGATTCCTTTCGTTTAGAGACGGAACAGTTGAGTCTCTTATATCGTTAACACATCAGAGGAGGATTAAAAGAGAAACGTTGATTGGGGAGGACGAAGGTTACTCCCCCTCTGCGTAGGAAGCCCGTTGCACGGAGTCCAACATACTACATGTCACAACACGCGTGTCCACTTAAGTCTGACGAGAGCAGGGGCACAAAATTTAAGGTGTTAATGAGGAAGAAAAAGCCAGGGGGTTATTTGGAGTGACAAACCAGGTATCAATTAGCGCTAAGAAGCTTCCTCTTATCAGAAGACAGACTCCAGACACCTCATTAAAAGAAGGATTCTTCCGTCCTATCTTGACCTGGGCAACAAAAACAGTTTTTTATCTTTACAGTTTAGCTATCAATCCGTCCATTCTACACGCCAGTCTGCAATGGCTTGATAAACCATTAACATCAATTAAAAAAGAGAAAAATAAGTCAAATTAAAATAAAAAAAACAACTATGTTAGTTAGTAAGTACGGCAATACTACAAAGACCATGTCATTGGTACTACAAAGTCCATCCTCCGGCCGGATGACCAGGAGCCAATCACCAGGCGGTGGTGAGTTCCAGTCCTGCCTTAAGCATGACAGTCAGCTGGGTGAGTTCAGGCTAACCATCCTCCCTCAGCCCAGCCCACCTCACAGGATGGTTGTTGGGGGGGGGAGAAAGGAGGGAGGGAGCATGTTGAACATGCTTGCCCCCTGGAGTGATTTGTAAAAACAATGAAGACGGGATAGAAATAAATAAAATTAGGTAGGTGGGTGGGTGGATGCAGAGGTGGGTTGCTCCTGGTTTTACTACTGATTTGCTTTGCACATGTGTGTGCAGAGTTCAAGGTCAAGTGTTCTTCGTGCATTCACAGAACAATTTACAGTGAACTGCACACACAAAGGCACTACTAAACAACATGATGGCAACGGCAGCAGCCACCAGGGAACCAGTTCAGGGGCGTGGCCAGCCTGGGTGGCTGCTGGTTCTGCGACCAAGGGCAAAATACCACTACCAGTTTGGCCAAACTGGGAGCAACCCACCTCTTGATAGATGAGACAGAGAGAAAGAAAGAGAGAGAGAGAAAGAGGGAGGAAGGAAGGAAGGAAGGAAGGAAGGAAGGAAGGAAGGAAGGAAGGAAGGAAGTCCTAAAAATGCTTACAAACCTCAAAGGAAAAGAGGCACAAAACATTAAATATTAAGTAAACAGGGATTAAATAAGTGGGGAAACCAGAATACTATGGGGTGGGAGTGCGACCTTCTTCCTAGCCCAGCAGCTGCCTCCAGAGTGGGGCACCCCAATCCGGAGCCCAGGCCAGTTGGCAGAGCCAGATTTAGAGGCCTTTCCAGAAGTCCAAAGGGTGGGGGAGCAGGTCTCCTTGCCTTCTAAAGGGTGGGGGGCAACAGCAGAAAAGGCTCTTCTCCTGGACTAGCCAAAATTCGTGACCACGGGGTAAGGGGGGCAGCAAGAGGCCCCTTCCGCTGGATCAAGTGGGGTGGCCAATTCTGTTGGGGTGAGATGGTTCCTCAGATATCCTAGACCCATATCAGAAGGGGATAAGTCCCTTTCCCCCGGGACAGCAGGTGGTTGCCAATGCTGGAGGGAGCAGCAAGACTGGACTAGACTGAATAGAATAGAATAGAATAGAAAATATGGAATGGGATAGGATAGGATAGAATAAGGAATAGAATAGAAATAGAATAAGAATAGAATAGAACAGAACAGAAAAGAGAAAAGAATATAGAATAGAATAGACTGGAATAGAATAGAATAGAATAGAATAGAATAGAATAGAGAATTAAATGAAAGTATGAGTAGGAATAGAATGGAATTGGAATGGAATAGAAATATGGAATGGAATGGAATGGAATAGAATAGAATAGAAAATATGGAATAGGATAGGATAGAATAAGGAATAGAATAGAAATAGAATAAGAATAGAATAGAACAGAACAGAAAAGAGAAAAGAATATAGAATAGAATAGAATAGAATAGAATAGAATAGAATAGAATAGAATAGAATAGAGAATTAAATGAAAGTATGAGTAGGAATAGAATGGAATTGGAATGGAATAGAAATATGGAATGGAATGAGAATAGAATAGAATAGAAAATATGGAATAGGATAGGATAGCAATAGCAATAGCAGTAGACTTATATACCGCTTCATAGGCCTTTCAGGCCTCTCTAAGCGGTTTACAGAGAGTCAGCATATTGCCCCCAACAATCTGGGTCCTCATTTTACCCACCTCGGAAGGATGGAAGGCTGAGTCAACCCTGAGCCGGTGAGATTTGAACCGCTGACCTGCTGATCTAGCAGTAGCCTGCAGTGCTGCATTTAACCACTGCGCCACCTTGGCTCTAGAATAAGGAATAGAATAGAAATAGAATAAGAATAGAACAGAACAGAACAGAAAAGAGAAAAGAATATAGAATAGAATAGAGAATTAAATGAGAGTAGGAGTAGGAATAGAATGGAATTGGAATTGGAATAGAAATATGGAATGGAATGGAATAGAGTAGAGTAGAATAGAAAATATGGGATAGGATAGGATAGAATAAGGAATAGAATAGAAATAGAATAAGAATAGAACAGAGAAAAGAACAGAGAATAGAATAGAATAGAATAGAATAGAATAGAATAGAATAGAATAGAATAGAAAAGAAAATATGGAATGGGATAGGAAAGGATAGAATAAGGAATAGAATAGAAATAGAATAAGAATATAATAGAATAGAACAGAAGAGAAAAGAATATAGAATAGAATAGAATAGAATAGAATAGAGAATTAAATGAGAGTGAGTATGAGTAGGAATAGAATGGAATTGGAATGGAATAGAAATATGGAATGGAATGAGAATAGAATAGAATAGAAAATATGGAATGGGATAGGATAGGATAGGATAGGATAGAATAAGGAATAGAATAGAAATAGAATAAGAATAGAATAGAATAGAACAGAACAGAGAAAAGAATAGAGAATAGAATAGGATAGAATAGAATACGGAATTGGAAGGGACCTTGGAGGTCTTCTAGTCCAACCCCTGGATGTGGGGGGCTCGCAAGGTGGTGCAAATAGAGGGCATCCATTCAATTGGGGATGTGTGCTTCTGCCTGACACCCCCCCCCCCGCTGCCTTTTCCTCTCCCCCCCCCCTCAGACACGACTCCCAGGAGATCGCCTGTGAGAAGGACACGGGGCCCAAGAACCGGTGCTACATCCGCTACCCCCACCTCTTCTCCACCAAGAAGTACAAGGTGACCCTGACCGTCAGCAACGCCCTGGGCAGCAGCTCCACTGCCACCTCCTTCGACGAGTTTGCAATAGGTAAGTGCCGCGGGAAGCCCCCTCCCCACTTCCTCCCCTCCCCACCCTAGGATCTCAAGGGAGGGGGGACGGTGGGGGGCTTCAGAAATGAACAAAGCCTTCCAGGAGCAGCAGGGAAGGGGGGCAGGAAGGGCTCCCCACTTCTTAAAGGCTGCAGCCTCTGGCAGAAAATCCCAGTCCCATGAATTACTAGCACCCCTCTACAAAGCCCTAGTAAGGCCACACTTAGATTCCTGCATCCAGTTTTGGTCACCACTAGAAAAAGCGAGAAAGAGGGCAGAGAAGAGCAGCCAGGATGATGAGGGGACCGGAGGCTCAAACATACGATGGACGGTTGGAGGAACTGGGCCTGGCTGGTCTAGGGAAGAGAAGGACCAGGGGAGACAGGAGAGCAGCCTTCCAGTATTTGAGGGGCTGCCACAGGGAGGAGTTGGGGGTCAAGCTATTCTCCAAAGCCCCCGAAGGCCAGAGAAGGAAGAATGGATGGAAACTGACCAAGGAGAGATTCAACCTGGAAATAAGGAGGGATTTCCTGACAGTGAGAACCATCAACCCATGGAACAGAAGTTGCCTTCGGAAGTTGTGGGAGCTTCATCCCTGGACGCTTTCAAGAGGAGACTGGACTGCCCTCTGCCAGAAAGGATGTAGGGCAGTGGTTCCCAAACTTGGCAACTTTAAGACTTGTGGACTTCAGCAGAGCTGGCTGGAGAATTCTGGAAGTCCACAAGTCTTAAAGTTGCCAAGTTTGGGAACCACTGATGTAGGGTCTCCTAGTTGTGGGGTGTGTGTGTGGACTAGATGACCTACAGAGTCCCTTCCAACTCTGTTAATCTGTTGATCTGCTCTCCCTCCCCAATCCTGTCTCACAGGACAAATGAGAGAATCCTCTGTTCTGGTTAACAAAGACCCCAGGGGGGGGGGGACCAAGAAGCCTCCTGGGGTGGGTTAGTCCTGGTGGGGAAATGTATTAGGAGAGAGGAGAACGTAGTTACTTCTTCCTGTAGCTACGCAAACTAGTGAAAAGTGGAAGCTGAACAACAGGCATAAGCTGCACATAAACAAGTCTGGGAATCCACATTGATTTCATTGGTGTAGCCTTCCAATATTTGAGGGGCTGCCAGAGAGAAGAGGGGGGTCCACCTATTCTCCAAAGCATCTGAAGGCAGGAGAAGAATCAATGGATGGAAACTAATCAAGGAGAGAAGCAACTTAGAACTAAGGAGAAACTTCCTAACAGTGAGGACAATTAACCAGAGGGACAGAAGTTGCCACCACAAGTTGTGGGCGACTCCATCAGTGGAGGTTTTTTTAAGAAGAGGTTGGACAACCACTTGTCTGAAATGGGAGAGGGGTTTCTTGCCTGAGAAGGGGGCTGGACTAGAAGACCTCCAAGTTCCCTTCCAACTCGGTTATTCTGTAACTCTGTCATTCCTGCCTCCCCCAATTTAATCTGCCAACTACTTTTCCATCAACGTGAGACTAGCTCTTAGAACAGTGTTTCTCAACCTTGGCCACTTGATGTCTGGACTTCAACTCCCAGAATTCCCCAGCCAGCGAATGCTGGCTGGGGAATTCTGGGAGTTGAAGTCCAGACATCTTCAAGTGGCCAAGGTTGAGAAACACTGTCTTAGAAAACGGCTCTTTCCACTCACCGTGCAGAGAGAACGAAGAAACGTTCAGAGAAGAATAACTCCCCGAAGGCCGTTCTCAGATAGTCCTCAACATCTGGAGCCTGCCCATTAAGGATGCACGTCATAAAATGGGTCAGTCCACTGGCCTTATTTCACTGCCTTTTGGGGGGGCAGCCATGAAGCCAACCTGGGTTTCGCTCTAGGGCTGAAAAGTGGGTTTGCTAAAAATCTGAAAGTAAATGATGGTCTTCAGCAAAATCGTCATAAAACACTCGTTTAATCACGTGGCCACAGAGGGGGGGGGTCCCAACTGTCAGAACTTCAGATCAGAGTCGTAAGTCTCCTTTTTCGGATTGGTCGTAACTTCACACAGTTCCTAAATGACCGGTCGTAAGTCAAGGAGCACTTGTGTTGGCTGGGTTCACACAACACCCTTCTCTGGGCTATTGACGGAACCCATTCCGCCCCCCTAACTTAACCAAAGAGGCTAGGTTCCCACACACAAGAAAACAAACCAGAATTAAAACTAGCCAAGCTTAGCATCGGCTCTAATGTGCCCAGACGGTGCCCCTTTTGCCAACTGGCAGCGAAACGCTTCCTGTCGCTGCATGTTTGCACTGGGGGGGGCATCTCCTGCTTCTTCCCTGGAGCAGAGGGGGCCCTTGTCTGAATGGGTGTGGGGAGACCCTTCTGGAGGGGGCTGGGATCAAGAACCCACTTCCAGCCAGGTTCCCCTTTGGATTCTCCAGTGGGAAGCCCCCTGCCTCCAGGTCAGTCCCAAGAAAATGGGACAACCTGCCAGCCAGAGGGCAAAAGGAGGAAGTGTTTTTTTTTTATCTGCAATTGCCCTCCACCAGCAATTTAGTTGCACCCCATTTCCAGTTTAAATTGCAGCAGGAAGAGGAGGGGGTCTCTTGGCATCTTGGCTGCATCTCCCTGCACAGGTCTGCTAAAGTCCCAGCTGTTGTGGCCTGTTGTCCATCGGCCCCTCCAGCAGCCAAATAAGAGGAGGAGGAGGAGGAGGAGGAGGAGGAGGAGGAGGAGGAGGAGGAGGAGGAGGAGGAGGAGGAGGAGGAGGAGGTGGTGGTGGTGGTGGTGTGGGAGTCAGGGGCAGCATCAAGGCAACATGAGGGGGAAGAGGGAATGGAGCTGGCAGAGAGGGAAAGTGGGGGAGCCTGGGCCGTCCATCAGCCCTCAGATGGACAGTCAACAGCCCCCAGGTCTGGAGATGGTTGATGAGGAAGAGGAGGAGCAGCTGGGCCCAGTGCCTCACACGCAGAAGCCCAGAAGGCAGAGGAGAGGAGAGCAGTGGAAATCTACGGGCCGGTCCTCGGGATGCAAGAGTCGTCACTGCTAGCGAAGCCCCACCCTCTCTCTGGGGGTAAAAGGCAGCTGGAGGGGAGATGAACAGATGTGGCAGACAACGATTCATCTCCCGGGTGGAGAGTCTTGTTAGCCTGCGGTGAGAGAGAAACTCTCTGTGAGGCCGGCTGGCGCTCCTAATAAAAGAAGCATTGCTTCAGCTACAGAGGGGAGCTGGGCCAGAACACCATCGCTGTCCCGGGGATGTGACTCACTTAGTGACACCTTGCAGAGGAGGTCCAGGAGAGGAACTGAGCTGGGATGGCAGAAGCGAGTAGCGTGTTGACAACAGGCCTTCGCAGGGCAGCTGCGCAAAGAGCTGAGAGAGGGCCAGAAAATTCAAAAGCCCGAACGAGCAATGAGGCCTGGGAAGGAGGCCCCCCGTTCCCACTTGGGAAATGCTCCTTGCAGGGAAAATGGGCAACGGGCAGTGGAGACTCCCTCTAATCGGGACCTTAGGTGGCAATCAGGGAGAGCGGGCGGATCAAATGCCTGTGACGAGGCCTCTAATGAGGGATGCCACAGGTACAAATCTCTCTTTGTTCTTTCAATCGGTATTTCTGGCATTGCTTCACACTGCTTTGCTCTGTTGTTATGCCTCCAAGCGAGGTCTGCGGAGATCTCCGTCCTCCGGGTCGTGGTTGTCCTAAAGGGGCTTTTTCAGGAGGCAACTGGACTTTCTGGTTTTTCTTTGTTCTTCTGGTTCTTCTTTGAAGGCGCTTCGCTTCTCATCCGAGAAGCTCCTACAGTTCTGACTGGATGGTGGGGAAGGGAAGGATTTTATATTCCTTGCAGGTAGCTGGTCCTTTGCAGCCTTTTAAGAGGGTCCTTGAGGCCACCTGGAGGTTTACCTGTGTCCTCAGGGTCACCTGAGTGGTGCAACAGCCTGTCTCTGCCTTCCGTAGAGAAGAGACAGAGGGCAGAAAACATCCTGCAGCCAAGAAGGCTCCACCCCCATTTGCACCACTCAGGTGACCCTGAGGACACAGGTAAACCTCCAAGTGGCCTCAACG